>NW_010972625.1:726199-758460 GCF_000737465.1 Haliaeetus leucocephalus
GCCTTGCGCGGGGCGGGGGCTGCTGCCGCCCCCCGAGCATCCCTCCCTCCCTCCGCGCCGCCTCCCTCCCTCCCTCCCTGCCGGCTCTATGGTGTGAGGGCAGCGATGCACAAGCACCACCACTGCTGCAAGTGCCCCGAGTGCTACGAGGTGACGCGGATGGCGGCCCTGCGGCGCATGGAGCCCCCCTCCTACGGCGAGTGGCAGCACGAGCAGTACGGCTACGGCGGCTACGGCTCGCAGACCCTGCCCGCGCCCGGGGGGGCCGCGCCCGCTGCCCGCGGCAAGGCCAAGCTGGGGCCCCCCGCCCGCGACCCCGCCGCGTTGAAGCCGCCGCCGCCGGGGAAGAGCGCGCCCAAGGTGAACGGGAGCGGCCCGGGCTGGTGGCCCGAGTGCACGTGTTCGAGCCGCGACTGGTACGAGCAGGTACGGGCCAGCCCCGGGCAGCGGCTCCCCGGTGCGGGATGGGGTGGGACCGGGCTCGTGGCTGACGGGGGGTAACCCAGGGAGAGCGGCGGGGTCGTGGCAGGGTGCAGCGTCACCCCTGGGGCGTCACGGGCGGCCGGGGCGGACGCTGGCGTTGCTGGGGCTGGACGCCAGCGTCGTTGCGGTTGGCCATCATCGTCGCTCGGGCTGGCCGCCGGCGTCGCTCAGGTTGGCATTGCCGTTGCTCGGGCTGGGTGCCGTGGTCTTGCCCAGGGCAGGAGCTCTGCAGCGGAGCAGCCTCCCCGGGGCCAGCTGGGTCTTGCTCGACACAAGGCAGGCGTCAGGCGTGATGTTTTTCAGACACCCCACCCGAGCTCCTCGCCACTTACGATGCTGTTGCCTGAAGCCCCAGCAGTGTTGAGGGCATCCCATCATACTGTGTTCAGCAGGCGTGGGGCACGCTGCCTGCCGGGCAGCCTCGTGGGCTCGCGGTGCCACTTGCCAGCGTTCCCCAACTGGCACCCACTCTCCCTTGAGTTGTGGTTTCCTTGCTCTGCTGCTATGTCCCTGCTCCCCCAAATTATTACGTAACCCTGCTCTGGTTGCTGGCATGCTGTGTGCATTCTGCCCCATTTCACTGCTTCCATTTCTTCCCACACACATTCATTTTGTTAGTGTTCTCCTCCAGGACCCATTCTCAGGCTGTCTCTCTCTTTCTCCCCTGAATGGAGAGACCAGTCTTGTTTTGAACCCACAAGCCAGCTTAGAAAATGGTTGGATCTGTTTGCAAAGCATTAAAATGGAGGCTAGACCCTGCCTGAAAAACAATTTACCCTGCTTTAGAGAAAGGCATTTCAATTTGCTTCTTCTGCCTCTTTCATTCATTATCTCCAAACCTCACATGATTTCTTATTGATCCTTCTAATTATTATTTCAAGGCACTGTAGCAGGCAGACACATGGGAATCAATGGGAATTCTCTCCTCCTTTCCCCTCGGAAAACACAACCCTCTTCTTCCCTTCCCATTTTTTCTTCATTACTATCTCAGTCTGTGGCTCTGGTTGAAATAATTAGATTCAAAGCTGATACGCTCAGATGATGTTTACAGAAAGGACCCAAAAACCCAGCCACCTTGCTATTAGCCTGGTCCTGCTTTCTGTCTCTTTCTCCGCCACTCTTTGCATCAAAATCAGCCTCGGCTCTCTCTCGCCTGCTGATTCCTGGCAAGCATTCTCCCATCTTTCCTTTGCTATCTCTTTCCTTCCCTGCATTCAGAGCAGCAAGCTCGGGGAGCTGGGTAGGAGCAGGGAATTGAAGCATGTCTGCTCCCTCCTTTCCACTCCTACTTGCATGAAAGGTTCAGCCCAGGGTTCCTGATAAGACGATTGCAAGCAGGCTGGGAAGGAAGCGATGCCAGCTGCATTGCTGCCGTGGCAGGCTGGGCAGGGGAGCCTTTTACGTTTTTTACAACGGTGGAAGAGAAATCATTGTGTCTTTGTGGTGCTGCCATGAAGCCCCAGGGCTTGGGCTGCTCTGAAAGTCCACATTGGGAGTCTCTGCTCAGCCTTAGCCTTTCTGAAGATGGGGGGGGGGGAATCAAAATCTTCTCGCGGCATTGCAAGCAACAGAGGATGCCAGTGTGTGAGGCTACATGAGCATAACGGGGTCCACATGTAGAATATGACATGTGTTGTATGTGCACTGCCTGTATCAGAGCAGGCAGGATTGCTCCGTGGTGTGTAGCAAATGTATGCAATGAGTAAAGCTTTGCATCAAATACTTCAGCAGTGCTCACCTTCTGATCCGAGGGTGCAAAGGGACTGAACCGTCAGGAATCCATGTTCTTCCCAGCCCAGTGGTGGGCAGAGGGACGAAACGTGGTATAATGGAAACAGCTGGGCATGGCTTGTGCCCAGGCAGATGGGTTTGGCTCTGGGAGGCTGGGAGATGGTGGACTTTGAGTAGATTTGGCTGGATGCTGTGGGTGTGAAGCTAGTCTCCTTCACAGGAGCTGAGGAGGCAGCCTCTGTGTCCTCGAGAGCCTCGGCTAGAGGCAGGGCTGCCCCTTTAAATGAGCTCCCTGTCCCTGGAAGCACTTCCAGCAGCAGAGGTGGGAAGGGGTGTGCAGGCCAGGAGGCTTCCCCGGGAAAGCAGGGATCTGTTCACCTCTTGAGGAGCTTCACCACCTCTCATTTAAGCCTTTTTACTCCCCTTGCTGCTTCACACAAGCAAAGGAGAGCGTGCACCACCTGCATGTGCTGGTGTGGCTGCCATGTGTCGATGCTCTGACATCGGAAATGTGCTCACAGCTGTATATGGTGGTGTATGTTCTCTGACATCACACGTACTCGCAGACCCTGTGTGCAGCTCCGTGGCATGTGAGACATGCCCACACGTGCTGCCCGACACATGGCATGGTCCCAACATCAACCTGTACCTCCTCCCAACTGCGGTGCCCTGTCAGTTCTCTTCTCTTGCCTATCCCCTTCTCTAGGACACAAATTAGCTTGCTCAGGCAACGCCAGTAACTGAGAACCCCTAATCCAGACCATAGGGAGGGAGGAAATCTCTGAGCTCTGGGTTTCTCATTTCTTTTTGCTTTGCTTTTCTTCTCCCCTTTGAGATCTCTTCCATTTCTTCTCCCTTATCTATCCATGTTCCCTGTTCGTTAGCGCCCGTTCCCTGCACTTGTTGTCACTTCTGTCCTCCATTGTTCCCATCACTGTTCCTCCGGCTGGCCCTGCGCCCTCCCCATCCCCCATTGCTTGCTGGTGGAGGACTCGAGTCCTCCCCTGCCAGACTGGGGTGAGAGGAGGACTCCCGGCTTTGGGGGAGGAATGGCAGCACGATCCAGGGAAGCATCCCTGATGCGCAGCACTAGAGGAGCAGAGCGCTCAACCCCCTCCTCTCCCCTGCACAGTGACGCCCACGGGCTCTCAGGAGAGGAGTGCTGAGCTGCCTGGCCGTGCCTGAGCCCCTTCTCCAGCGCTGCTCCCTGCGCTGAGGATCCAGCAGCAGCCAGCACCTTTCCCTCCCACGGGGAAAGTCTAGCCCTGTGGCTTAGTTCACCCCGAGGTCCCTGGTGCCAGGCACGGTGGCCAGAGTGGGGCCCCCCATGAGGGTCCCAAGGGTCTCGCCAGTGTTTTCATGTGCATTTGGGGTGGCTGGAGAAGAAGCCCGGGGCAGTGCAGTTCCCAGGTATGTGGTTTGGAAGTGCCCTTCGCCCCTGGGGCTGCCCCACGTTGGCTGGTTCTGCTTGGCCAGAAATGTGTTGTCCTGCTGTCCCCCCTTCCTGTGCCCCCTTTCTCCCTCTTGGGGAGTCAGGAGGATGCAGAGGGGGTTAGACCAGCATCACAATGAGTCCCTGACCACCTGCAAGTGCCCAGAGCATGCTGGGCTTGTGCAGCCCCCCCAGGAGAAGCGTTTCATGGCCAAGCAGGTGGAAGAAGGGGACAGGTCCTCCCTGCCTGTCTTCAGCAGTGAGTATTTCACTGAAGGTGGTGTTTTTCCACGCACAAACATTGCTTGTTATAGTTCCTCCCGTGCACTAGGGAATTACCTGGAGTAGGTGGACACAGGGCAGCATGTCTTGGTGGAAGCACCAGCCTTTGCCGAGCCTTTGGATGCTGCTGGATTTGGGGGTCCTGACTCTTGGGGCATGGGGGGGCAGGGAGGAGGAAAGAGCTTGGGGAGGCCGTGGTGGGTCCAGGCTGGGTTTCTGAGCGACAGGCAGGCATGGCTGGAAGGAAGGAGGGAGAAAGCCAATGGGGCAGGTGGGAAGCCAAACGCGGGTTGCTTCGTGGGAAATGGCTGAAGCCCCAGATGTTCCCTGGGGAGGTGCGAGGGAGGGTGAGAGGAACAGGGTGCCGGGGACACGGAGGCAGTGGAGGTGGTGAGGTTGGCAGGGTGATGTTGCTATGGCTACTCCTGTGCTATTCATAGAAGAAATTAGCTAAATCTTTGCACTGAAAGGTGGAGGAGGAGAGAGGAGGAAGGCGTTCTCTGTGTTTGGAGGGAAGGGGAGAAGCCAAAACAGGAAGGGGGTGAAGTTTTCCTCCTTTCCTCTGTGCCTGTGCTGTGTAGGGGCATTTAGGGGAAGCACCGCTGCCTGACCTGCCCAGTGCTGGCAGGGCGCAGGAGGGCGTGGGCAGAGAGAAGCCACCCCATGGGAAAGCCCCCCCGCAGAGCGTCCACGCAGAGCCCTGTATGGCAGGGCGAGCTCTGCATCATGCCAGGAGCACAGGAGACATCCTTTTAATTAAAGACAGCCAATCTGTGAAAGGTATTTTTGGCAACCTAAATGTAGATACAACTGTAGTGAAACTTGCCCTTTGCGTCTGGCTCTGTCACTGAACACGGTGCTTGTCTGTCCCTGATCTGCTTGGCCCCTGCTCTCCGGTCACTGGTGGCCCCTCTGCCTTCCCTCCACCTCCAGCATCTCTTCCAGCATGTCCTCCTACCAGCCGGAGTCCCGGGAGGGTCTTCCCTCTCCACCATTCCTCATCGCACTCCACGCCCTCGTTGTGAGAGTTTGATTCCCATCCCACAGACCTGTTTGTCACCTCCTCACTCACGATGTGTAAATCTGCCTGTCTGTTCCTAATATATCTCCCTCCATCTGATTTCACCTCTCAGCTTGTTTCTTGGGCATCTCTGTCTGGTGATCCTGCCGTCATCACCCAGTTGAGTTGCTATAACCAGGTGCTGAGCTGCTCTCCTTCCCCCAAACCCAGCCTCACACCCGCCCTCGGCCCCTTGCCCCACAGACCTGGGAAGAAGCCGATGTTTCTGATGGTCTTGACCTTCCTTTCCTACTGCCAGCTGGAACCAGGGCCCAGTTAATGCTTTATAAAGTCATTTCTCCTCCCTGTGCATCTCCTGGGGAAACTTATGCCTTAACACCCAGTTGCTGGGTGAGCCAGTTCCCCTTGCCCACCCTGAGGCATCCCATGTCCTGCTGTCACCCATCCCCTGGACCAGGCTGAGGAGGGTCAGATGTTGTTAGTGCTCCTTCCCAAAACATTTCAAGTTCATTTAGGAGTGGACAGCTGAGGACATTTGTCTCCTTGGTTTCTTTATTCACCTGTAAGACTTTTCCCCCTTCCCTTGAGCATGTGAATTCCTCAGACAGGGGCTGTGCGCTTGTGCTTGCTGACCCTTCCAACACATCCCATTAATATGGTAAGGGATAACATTGGAATTAGAGAGGGGAGTTGAAGGACTGAGCTTAGCTCCTCTCCAGCTGGATTACCAACTGCTGCCTGCCAGCCAGCCCAGATGTGCAGACCGCAGCCCTGGAACTGCACCCTGCTGCTGGTTTTGGGGTGTTGAGCTGCTGGAGGGACCCCAGGAGCAGCACAGGGAGAGGCACTGCAGCTCGTGTCCAAACTGGCCAAAGTAGAGAAGTAGCCGCTGCTGTAAAGGCAGCGTGTGAAGCCACATAGGTGGGAGAGACCCCATCAGCGCAACATGTGTAAGAAGAGGAAAGTACTCACCAAAAATGGGACAATGTGGCCCTGCCACATTGCCGAAGGAGGAGGAGAGCACGTTAGTGGGGCAGCCAGGGCCAAGCACGGGCAGGTTTCAGCAGGGATGTAGCCATGTGCAGGAGTTGGCTCCTCCTGAAGAACCTGGGGGTGGCAGGAAGACCTTCAGCCTCCACCACAGCAGCACTTGCCCTCGCCCCTGCTGGAGGGATGCTCTCAGTGCCCCCATGGCTGCACTTTCCACCTGGCTCTTCCCCCATGATTTTGGGTGTCACATGGCTGGGACCTGTTCTGACCAGTACTGGGGATTCGGTGGGGATCTGCCAGCCGTTGTCAGGGTGTGCTCGAGGTAGGAGGGTCCCATGGGACATTGCATGAGAAGGAAACCCAGGGGATGGCCGTACCAGAGGTCCTGTCTGGATACCCTGGATGTAGAGGTGGGTGGGAGGTGGAAGCAAAGGAGAAGCTGTCATTGTCCCTGGAGGGTTGCCTCATTCGGGTAAGCCCCTCGGCGCTTTGTATGCCATGATGGGAGCAGAGGATCTTCCACTCCTTCTTTAGCTGTGAATGCTCATTTAGAGAGAGGAAGTCATTAAGACTAATCAGGCCGTAATCAGCCACAGACATGGCTATGTGCCCGGTGCCTGCAGTGCACAGGCCCATGCAGGATGCTCTCCGAGGAGACCGTGGTCTCTGGGTCCTGGGAGAGAGCAGGTCCAGCACCAGTCTGCACTGGGACATGAGGAGCTTGGTGTAGTTGGGGCATGGGGGCTCTGCGTGCCATCCCAATCCCCACACGCTGGCAGGAGGGACGGTGCGTCTCTGGCTCGGCATTGCAGCTGTGATTTGGGAATGGGCTTAATGCTTGCTGTAAGGTCGTGCCAGTGCTGCAGGTGCAATGGGCTGTGCTAATGCTCACAGCTGGTTTTAACACATGCAAAGATGGGATGGTACAGGGATCCCTCAAGGGCCCTCATTGCAAATCCAACAATATGCTATGAACATATATCGGCAACTTGGGGATGAAAACTTATAATACAGTGTTTAACAAGTTCAGAATACGTGAATTTGAAATGAAGTTCACAGTTCAGTCTGCAGAAGCTCACTTGGATGGGTCTTGCTGAAGGACTGCTCAGAGGGTGTAATTATTTTTGGGGACACGTTGTGCTTCTGGGCACCCTTGACCAGGCCCTAAATACCCTCTTGTCACCTTTGCATTAACTGGAATTTAGTATGAGGCTCTGTTGATGGATCTTGGTTTGCTTTTGTCCCACAGAAACATGTTTCTTAACACTTTGTAACTTGGTGTGCACTGGAACTTACTGAATAGAAGAAAATAGGATATTTGAATCCCGGGGACCAAAGAAATCTTTATTTTAACACTGTCCATTATTCACTCTTTTTTTTTTTCTCTGTACATATATATTTGTCTGAGAGGGGGGGAAAAAAGCGTGTGAGTCTTTCAGATGATAATAACTCTTCCTGTGAAAAAAGGAATTGAGTCAATTTTATTTGGTACCACCAGGTCAGAGGGAAGCTACCGGAGCCCAGCACCTCTGCAAATTGGGTCACTTATTTTAGTGGGCTGAGCCTGGAACAGGATGTCTAACTTTCAAGTATGAACACACTGGCCTTAATGGTTTCTAAATGGAAACTTAGACTCCACAGAGCTTCTGTTTGGGGAAGCTTTCTTCCTTCTCCACTGAGTGAAGGCTTTTTCCAGTCCCTATTTAAGCTTACTCTTTAAAAAAAAAAGGCACCAAAACAAAGATTAAACCCTCAGTAGCTGCTTGTGTTCACATTACACTTTGGGCACTTCAGCAGCTTTGCCAAAGATCCTTGTGACCAGGGACCTTTCAAATCCTGCGTTCCCTGTTTCCGGATGGCTGTGGTGCTTTGAGCCAGTGCCAAGGCACAGCTGAGGGGCAGGGGCTCTGCCACCGTGGCCCCAGAGCCTGCTCACACCACCAAAAGGGCCCAGTTCTGATGTCTCCCAGAGGCAGCCTGGAGAGGAGGGCTGCTTTTGCCCACGGGCCACCACATTGGCTGGGCGCCAAGCACAGGGGCACGGGCAGTAGCCCTGCCTGGCTAGTCAGGACCGACACGAGGTGTCTGGGCACCTGCAAGCTCCATAGTCCACCCTGGCATCATTTCCTATGTTGTTTATGCCACGTTTTGAGGTGTGCAAAAGGAAGGCATGGGGTCAGGCTCAGCCTGTCGCTCCCCTTCATGCAGGCACACTGTTGGGTGGTGTGTGCCTCCCCCTGCCCAAACAGTGTCAGCCACCAGGTCGCTCTTGCAGTGGGTAAGAAAACATGCAAAGAGAGTTATTTTGTCCAGCCAGTTAAAGGGAAGGGAGACTCATCTCTGGCCATGAAATTCTTCAGCTTCCAGAAGTTTCCAGCCTCAGTTTTCTTTTGCTCCCTTTCCCCATCCCAGCCTGTGGGAGCCCTGAGGAATGCAGCTCTCCCTTGAAACTCTGCAGCCCTCTGATGTTCCCAAGTATCCTCCGCTCTGGCCACCGTGTAAAGTGCCTGTGAAGGCAAAAAGAGGTGAGCGCAGGGAGCTGTGAGAAGGGGACCAGCCTCTGGCAGCAGTGCGATACCTCTCCCCTTGAGAAGGGAAGGGATAGGAAGGCCAAAGCATGGATTTGGTATTAAGCTGTAGGAAAAGCCCTACATCTTGTGGGCCAGCTGGGAGCCAGGCTTCAATCTGGGAAGGGATGTGTCGTGCATCATTTCTTAATGGGAGGTCTGTGAGGTGGCTTCCCTGCACATGGCCAGGTGAAAGCTGAGGGGGTCTGTAGGCGTGCAGGCATCGGGAGTGGGGGCTCAGAGCATCCTGGAGGGACACTGCCAGCACCTCTCTACTCCATGCACCAGCCCTCTGGCAGGGGCAGAGCTGGGGCTCATCCCCTCCCTTGCCTTTGGTGCAGGGAGCCTCAGGAGCAGGTTTCTGTCCTGCCTTGACCTCAAAAGTGCCCACAGGTTGCTGTGGAGGAGCTGTGTCATCTGAGCTGCTTTGGGAGGTGATGTTTTTGGCAGCTATTTGTTGGGATCTGCGTTGGTGCAGGAGGCAGCCCCAGCGCTGGGAAAACCAGTGTCTGTGCGCAGGGCAGGGAAGTCTGGTGTGAAGCAGATGAGCGTGTCGGTGCTTATCAGGGTGAGCGGCGGTGAGCACAGGCTTGCCGTGTGTGCTACGCTGGCAGGACCTGGGCTCATTCCTGTGAAATTAAATCATTGGCTTGGTGCAAACCCACTCCCTGCCCCGTCAGTGGGACCCTGTTGGTGCCCAGGCATCCTGCAGCCGACACCGCTGCCACGGTAGCATTGCACCACTCCTCGGCGTCCCTGAGCTGGTACCTGCATGTTCACAGCTAGCACCCAGCACTGTGGGGTCCTGCCACAGAGCAGCTGCTTTCATAGCTGTAAATGCACAGCTTTCTCCACAGTTTAACACTCTTAAAAAAAAAAAAAAAATCAAAGCAGATGGAGCCAGGCTACAAGCAGCCCACTGTGTCCACCCTATTTAGATGCTTCTGTTGGGCATCTCCCTGCTTGGCCTCTGGCCCTGAGAGCTTTTAAAAGGATGTAAAGACTAAATTTCACTTATTTCCAGAGCCATTTCCTTTTGAGTGTTACTATTATATCTTGGACGGTACAAAGCAAAGGTTATTAAAAGGCAAATTGAATTTTCACTCTGATCCAATCTGGGAAAGTTGCAGAAACAATGGAGTTAAGTTAGTACTTTGCTTCTCATGCGCTAGTCCAGAGTCACAAATAGTCAACCTGTCCTGCGCATCCCTCACTCCATGACACATAGGGCACACTGGCCTCCTGCGGAGACCAGTTCTGTGTGTTAGGCCTGGTATTTGTCAGGTCTGGAGGCTCCTGTTTGAGTCCTGTTGCTAGTTAAGATGCAAGTGGGTTTATATGTGGGCTCAATCCTGTTGCCATTGGCCTGAGATGTCTGCAGCGCATTTATTCTGTCTGGAGGAGGTACCTAATTCCTGACCTCTGTGGGCTGGCCCCCATGCTGACTCTGTGGAAGATGTGGAGCTGTTGCAAAGCTTCAGGAATTCAGCTCTGGAGAGAATATCTTGAACTTTCAGTTCAGAGTCTCCCCACTCAGCTCCCGTGTGCCAGCCTTGAGAGCAGTCCTTGGGGAAAGGCCACAGGGCAAGGCTAGCTAACGAAGCTCAGAAGCAAGCTAACAAACCTCCTCTGTTTGCATTTAATTGCAGCTTTTCTTTTGGTTGGAAGTTTTGGAAAATCGTCATGTTTTGCAATTCCTACCTTTGGCCCAGCAGATGACAACAGAAATGGAGGTGAAGGGTGATACCTATAGATGTCTGGGGCTTGGCTGCCCCCAGGTGACTGTGTTAGTGCCCCTGGGCTGCTGAGGCCAGTCACCCACTAGAAATACAGCCCAAATGGTGGCAGTGCCTCTCAGATGACTGCCCAGAGGTGATATCTAAAGGTGTTTCTGAAAGGCCACATCCTACACCTGAGGTGTGTCTGAGTGCTGCTGGCTGTTTTGCTGCTCCCTGCACATGCTGCAGGGGAATTGCTCCAGGCCGGGGGGGGCTGCGGGCTGTTGGGGAGGAGACGTCCCTCCTGCCCTATGTGCAGACCCGCAGCCTCCTTCTGGCTTTAGCCTCGGAGGCAGTTGCCCCCAGACGGGCTCTAGGCTCTCCTCAGGCCCCTGCAGGGAGCCAGGCCCTCACTGGGGACTGCATGGGGCAGGTTGCTGCCCTCTCCTTTAGCACCTGGGCTGTGGCTGCCACTGGGACCGTCGTGTAGTGCGTGAGCACTGGTGCCCCAACACAGGGGAATGCGAGGCTCTGCTTCTCTCAGCCCCTGTGAGACCAGAGAGCTCTTGAATCCTGACCTTCAAACCTCATCCCCCTTCACCGCTATTTCCTTTGACTCCTGTTGCTGCCCAGATTTTCCCAACAGCTGTCCTCTGCCTCGCTGGCTTTGTGCCTAGATCAATCTCTGCATGTGTGCAGCAACCCCCCTCACTCCCCAAGGTCCTCCTTGAGTCCTACCTTCCCTGCAGCCTCCAGCCGCTGAGCCCAAGGATCTGTGCAGCCCCTTGCGCCTCTGCCTGATGGAGAGAGTTCAGGACACCTCCAGCTCTGCTGGGCTTTGGTGGTCCTGCTGCCATAGGATGAGCACCGTAGGGCTTGGACCTCTTCTCTTTCCATTTGTAAACCCCTCAAGCACAAACAGGGCTTGGTAAATAACAATAGTGTGATGAAGCAGCTTAGATGGAAGAGATCTGACAGCCTCCATTGAATGTGACCTGAATGCACAGCCCTGTTCCTTCTCCTCCATGCATGCAGCAACCCCTTGCTCCTTAGGGCATAAATTACTTACTGTTCCCTATAGAATTGAGGGCATGGTTAATTCACCAGCATGTTTCTGCTGCCCAGCAAAAAATGATGATGTTCTCTCTTCTCCCTTGGCTAGCAGAGGGCTTGGTACATGTACCTGCCTGACAGAGGGAAGCAGAGGCTTTTCATTTTCAGGCCCTCTGCTTATTTCTGAGTCTTAGATCTTGTATGACTCTGCAGTAGAACAGGCAAGGTGCAAATGTTGGAATGTTTGCAAGTGGAAGTCGGAGCTAATGTCCAAACACATTTCTTGTAGTAGCTGGAATAGTTGGCCACAGGAGGCAAGCGGGGATTTCCTGGTCTGAATTCCTCCTGACCATGTGTGACTTTGTTTTAAGCAGCCACTCACATTCGGCATCTCTTGGGTCTCATCTGGAGCCTGAGTGGGAAATTGTGCTCCTAGCAGTATTTTGAGATGTAAAAATCACTAGTGTGGAATGGCTGCGAAGGATGCTCAGTGCGCAGTGAGCAGGCTAGACAAAATATGTCCTTAGGCCTCACCACTGTGTGAGCGAGGCAATGTGATGCGTGATTTGTGGGCTATTAGTAATTCAACAAAGAGACTGCAGTGGGGCTCAGTGGAGGACTCAGGCTGGACCTGCAAAAACCTCTATAACATTATCATACACAGCACTTCTCCCTGGGAGGGATCCAAAGCATCATTTCTGGGGTTGAATTCAAGTCATAAATCATGGGGCACGTGATGGGCTACATTCACTTAGGCTGCCTCTTCTGCATCCTTCCTGGAAACTCATCTAATAACAGCTGGCCTCTGGCACATCAAGGTTCAAACATCCATCGTTTGTTAATTGCTGGCAGTAGAAGTGCTTCTTTTTTGCCTTGAAATGTGGAATCCCTTCCTAGAATTGCACTGGGGACTAATAAAAGCCAGTGCCAGGTTTAATATATGCTATCTCACAAATTATCTGGATTAAATACAAGGGCTGTGTACTGCCAGAGAGGGGATATTCCCAGCTTAACATTGCTTCTGGGCTATGGAGATCCCAAGACACTGGACCTGAAAATTGCAATTCTCTTATGTGGGGGGGAGGGGTTTGGCAGGAGTGCTTGGAAGTGGTCATATTTGCCTGAGCTAGAGAATTAATTGCCATAAAAACTAGGGTTTTGTAACCAATAGTTACAGCTGCAGGAAAGATCAGAAAGCAGCTGAATAAATCAAATTAACTACCTCCTGCTCCATCCATAGGAGAGCAGAACATTTCAGGGCAAGATTTAAACCATAATCCGGTTGACCCCTAACTCTCCCACCTACAAAATGAGGAGAGTGGAAAGTCAAGAAATACGATCAACTGAAACAGGAGATGGTAGGGACTGCCATGCTGGGTTATGAGAGGAGGTTGGTTTCTGTCGGGGGCATATAAACCCAGAGGAGGGCAATGAGGAGGTAGCCTGCTCCTGTGAAGATATCACAGCCTCACAGAGGCCATTGGGCTGTGCAATCCAACCACCCGCGTTACTGGACAGACAGTGGTTCCTGTTAATTGCTGCACCAGCCCACACCTTGACTTGCTTGCTCCTGACCCTGACTGATGTTTCTGATGCCCTAAGGCGGAGCGTTCACCCGTTCACCTCCCCTTGTAGTTCGTGTCTCTTAGCGTTTCCCTGTCTCGCTCTGGCTGTTGTTCTCCACACGAGCCTTGGAACGATGATGCAAATCCCGACTCGCCCCTGACCTTCCAGGTTTTGCGCCACTCGCTGCCACGTGCGGGCGAGGAACGTCGGCCTTGTAATTAATCTGAAATTTCTCACTCTTTGCCGCTTCTCCCTCACGCTCCCGCTCAGAGACAAACGCCTTCCCCGGGTGCCTTGCCCCAGCAGCCGCGCCCGCAGGGGTTGCTCCCGGGGGCAGGGGCTGCGCTGCGCGCTCCGCGGGGCACCGCGCCTTCAGGAGGTTGCGGCGCTGGACAGCTCCGGCGCGGCGGGACCCCGCGGGCGGCGTTCGGGGCCCCCGGCCGCCCCCGGCCCTTCGGCCACCGGCGCTGCAGCTTCTCCCGGGAGAGCCTCCCTCCCTTTAGGGCCTCGTCCTGCCTGCGCTTGCCCTCTGCGTGTGTGTCCCTCCTACCGTGTGCAACGAGGTAATGGGCAGAAGGCAGTCCAGGAGGGGGGGCACCCGGAGAGAGGTTTAGGGGGGGCCCTGCAAGAGAGGGGGGATACTTGTGGTGGTGCGGGGGATAAGCTGAGGCTGCCGAGCAGAGGGTTTACCCCAGGGGTAACGAGGATGAGGGATCAAACGCTGCCACCTCCCCCGGGGCGTGGTGGCCCCATGCTCAGGAGGGGCAGCAGCAGCTACTGGAGTGTGCCTGAAGGCCTCAGGGCTGGCCTGCTGGCAATATATCCCTCCTTCTATTTCCTAACCCCTCAGTAATGCGAATTGCAAGTAAATTTTGGTGCTGGTGGAATTCTGGCCCGAGGCTGGGAGAGTTTCCGCCTTCCCTGTCTCCTTCCCAGTAGCTGAGGCCATGGGGTGTTTGGGACACACCAGGCCTGAGGAGGGGACCAATGCCAAGAGCCATGCTGTGGCCCTGCTCCTGTCCTAGGGCTGTTGTGCACCTGGAGGAGGGACAAAAGCAGAGCCCTTCCCGAATTACTCTCTTCTGCCTGGCCCCGAGGGTCTGTGGTGGCATAGCCAGGGGAGAGACAGTGCACCACGAAGGGCTGGGTTCATTGCTTAACTTGGTGACATCCCACTTTTGTCTCCTCACAGGCCAACCCTGCTCCCATTATCGTGAACACAGACTCGCTGGAACAAGGGCTCTCTGTAAGTCTCCTGGTTTTGTTTTGCTTCCTTTGAACAAGTGGTGCATTTTCCCTGCCTGGCAGCGCAGGAGAGGCTCCTCCAGCCCAAGAAGGTCCCTGGTGAGGTGGCAGAGGAGCCCGATTCCTGTGCCATGTCCCCACAGCACATCTCGCCCCCAAACCTCACTGGGGCTGGGTGATGCCGAACAGAGCCAAGGCTAGCAGCAAGTGATGGTGGGGACTCCAGCACAGGAAGGGTACAAGGCAGGAGGCACTCAGAGGGGCACACTGTGGGGTAAGCAGGCATCAGAGGAGCAGGGGAGCTGGGCTGTCTGCGTTCAGCATTACCAACACAGCCATTTCCTCAGTGTCCCATGCAGAGTGGCTGTGAGGCTCTGCTGGGGCATCCCTTACCTTCCTGCGCTGCCTCAGCCCCCTTTGGCAGCCGTGGCCCCTCAGGAGGGAGGCAGGGCTCTCCAGGCGCTTGCTGGCATTGCACCTGCTGGTCCTCAGGGCAGCAGGACCCATCAGATGCTGCTCCTCTCCCAGTGAAGGCTGCCAGCAGCTGAGCAGTGCTTGGTAACTGTGTTTGCAGCCACAGTGCATTTGGCACTCTTGGTGTAGTATAAAGCTAATCCTCCTTGGTTTGTTGCAGAGGGGGTTTGCGCACGGCTGCATCCCTTCCCAGAACATTTGCAAATCATTCCTGCTGGGGGGGATGGACGGAGCAGGGTGGCCAGCGTTGATTTC
Source organism: Haliaeetus leucocephalus (assembly GCF_000737465.1). NCBI lineage: Eukaryota > Metazoa > Chordata > Aves > Accipitriformes > Accipitridae > Haliaeetus > Haliaeetus leucocephalus. The sequence continues at coordinate 741,017 of NW_010972625.1, forward strand.
TGCAGCACTGGCTCTGTGCTTGTGGGGTGCTCCCCTTTTTTTCCCCCAAAGGGAGCTCAGTTGACAGCTTGCCAGGGCTGGGTGCTTTGCACCTGGTTTTCTTCTGATGCAGCAAATTTCAGCTGCCTTACACATTAATGAAGTGGCACCAGGACTCAGAGGTGGGGTTGGTTTGTCTTTGGAGTCATGGTGGAGGGCTGCAGGTGACTTCTGGTGGTTGAACCATCCTTAGATCTCAGCCCACAGCCTGTGGTGGGGTCAGTGTGCATCAGAGCTGTGCTGGGCTGGTTGAGCAGAGCTATGAAAAGGAAGGGAAGACCAGCTGAGACCTCTGCCACCCTGGCTGTACGGTTTAATGATGCCTTGGGTGCTGAACCAAAGCAACCTGGCACTGGGGAGGAAGGCGGTGGTGCCTCTCTGTGTGGTGGTCCTGGGTCCAGCAGCCTTGTATGAACGTGGCAGAAGACAGTTGCTGTCCCCAAAGGTTTCCTTCTCCAAATGCATGGCATGGCAGGGTGTTTGTGGGGTTGGAGGCTTCTCGCAGTGTGCTGGGCACCCCAGCTGCAAGGCAGTGCCATGTTGCAGCCTGCTCTCTGCACTCACCTGCCTGGTGCCGTTCTACAGGGAACTGGAAAAAGGGCGATGTCTCCTGGAAGGGAAGGACACACCGCAAAGTTGGACTGAGGCAAGTGAGGGGTGTGCTGTGGGCAGGGCAGGGAGGTATTCCTGGATAGAAAGTCTGCTTTCACATCTGTTTTGTACCCTCCCTCCCTTGGAGGAACACTGCCTGCTCACCATTGCAGCCACCAGCGCCACATCCTTCGCCAGGCTCCAGCCGTGCCTGTCACTCCTCCCTGCCTGTGTGCCCAAGGGCAGTGAGAGGTGAGCCCAAGGGCCAAGGACAGGCTCTGTTACCCCAGGCAGGCTCCCAAGCCCTGCAGAAGCCAGCAGCAGGGAGCCCGCCCATGGGGCCAGCGGCCGCCTCCTCCCATTACAGTGCATGACACTTTCCTGCCCTCCTGGCTGCCTCCCCCTACCCCATCTCATTAACTCCATATCCCTCCCGCCCCTTTCCTTCCACCTCGTTAGCTCCACATCCCCATCTGCCCCTTCTCCCTGTGCCTTGGCTACAGCTCCTTCTTGCTGTGCTGGGTGGGAGATGCCTTCCTGCAGCCCCTGGGGTGGGTTTGGCTGGGTTTTGTGGGGTGCTTTGCACCCCTGGCAGGCACCAGCATCACCCTGGGGATGGCAGTCTATCCATCCACCAACCCCAGCAGCACATGCCAGGGGGGAACTGTCCTGTGGTGGTCAAAAGGAAGGCGCAGGTTGTGGCTGTTGTCTGCTGGGCGGAGCAGGGACCACCAGCCCCATGCCCAGGCATGTGCCACCAGCGGGGTGCCCGGAGGGGCCCGTGCCCAGGGCAGGGGAGACACCTGACTTTGGTTCCTCTCAGCCTCCAGCCTGGAAACCCTCTTGCCTTCTACTTCATATCATACCAGCACAGAAACGAGCCCTGCTCCATCCTTTCCTTCTCTGGGGTGCTGGGCTCCTCAGGCTCCAGGGAAAACACCCCAAAACCTCCCATTTGGCCGTTTCCCAGGTCAGCAAAGGAGCCACACCAGGGCTTGCTGCAGAAGAGCACACCAAAATGGCAAATCTGGAAGCATGGTTTTTTACAAACCTGAAAGCTGAAGCCTGTTGGTACAGTATGTATTTGGAAGGGTTAAAGTCACATCTTCCAGTCTTTAATTACTTAACTATTCAATGCTTTCCTTAATGATAAACAGATGGATGTAGTCTGGTTCCTTCCTGTTCTAGCTCCATTGATTGCATTGGACTAGCTGCTGGGCTGAATTTGGCCCCGGCTGTTTATCAAGAAGTCTTCTCCACATTTCAATCCCTCTGTCCACCCACCTCCATCCCCAAGAGCATGTGGCACCAGCAGCACTGTAAAGTACAAGCTGCAGCACCAGGTCCCACTCACCACCGGGGCCGGGGCTCAGCTCTGCTGCCTGCAGCTTGTGCAGAGCCCAGCACCCCCAGGGTGTAAAACCCCAAATAAATCCTTATAAAATTCCTGCTGTAGTAAAAGCATTCCTTGAAAGGTAAGGACAGGAGCCAGGGGGGATTACCCATGCCAGCTCCAGGTTGTTCCTCACAGTTTCACCCCTTGGTCTATTTTGCCCAGCAGGTCCATAGCAGGGAGATGGAGCATCCAAAGCACAGTTCCCATGGCAGATGGGGTCTCTGCGTTTCAGAGCTGTGTCTCTGAAGCTGAAACAACTTCTTGCTGTCCAGGGCACAGGTGACTGCTGCCAGGCAGTCACAAAGTGAGCAGGGTAGGTCACTCCAAAGTCCTTGAGGAGTTGAAGATTTCATAGCCTGGGTCCTTGGAGCCTTCCTTTGGTGCCCCACTGCCTGGCAGTGAGGTGCCACCACCTCCTCAGCCTCTAGAAGCCAGGTCTGAGGAAGCCAAGTGCTTCCCAGGCCTGATCCTGGTCAGTGAGCACCATGGGAGCTCCGGGCTCTGCCACCAGTGAGCACAGAGGCAACCTCCTTGTGCAGCGCTGACTCTGCTGCCAGGGGCCCCAGCCACGGTCACTGGTGGAGTGCAGCAGAGATGGCCACCATGGTCCAGTGCCTTTGAGCAGGGCAAAACTTGCTTTTAAGCCTGAAAAAAACCAGAAAAAATCAAAACTAAACTGCCACCCTCACACTTTGGTCCCAAGCGCTGGTGGTGGAATGTCCCACTGCCAGTTCCCACAGATGGCGCGGCTGCGGAGCCCTCCCAGCTGTGTGCTGGGGCTGTCAGGCTTCAAACCCCTTCCCTCTGCCCAAGCTCAGCAGACTCATCTCTGTGACCCTCTGGCAAAAGGCTGGCCAGAAATACGGCATTTATTTACTCTGAGCACAGGGCCAACACCGTGGGCAACTCATGCAAGGGGGTTGAGGCCAGGGGTTAGCTGGAAGCGAGTTGGTAGGTCTTGGTGCTGCGTCAAGACAGCGTGGATGCAGGGAGGTGAAGGGAGGGAGCTCTTGACCTATTTTCTCTGGGCCCCCTGCCATGTGCAGGCAGAGACAGCTCTCACTTGCCAGCACTACCCGTGCCTGTGCCAGCGGGGAGGTGCCCATCACACCCGCTGCCCCAGCAGGGGCTGCTCTCCTTTCCCCTTGCTGGGGCAGGTGTGGGGCATCGCCAGGCGCCCTCGTCCCCCAGGTCCGGCTGGCACCGCCGAGGGCTGACTCTCCAGCCTTCACTCTTTTCATTATGTCGGTACACGGCTGCTCCACCACCAAGTCCCAGTGCCTGTCCCCATCGCGTCCTAACCACAAGATATGTCCTAGATACTCCTCCAAAAGTGGCTGCAGGCAGTATTATCCTTCCTGTAGGTTAGTTCCTCTTGCAGTCTGGTGGGCTATTTGGGTTGAGTTTGAGGAACCCCATCTTAGTCTCCTAAATTGCCCCCCTTTTTTTATTTTAAAAAATTCAAAAACCCCAAATCCTGACTCTCTAGCAAATTGCAAAGTGCGTTCCACGTGCGCTGGTGTGGTGTTGGCCGGCGGAGCCGGCAGACAGCTTGCAGTAGCTCTGGAAGGTGTGTGCTCTTCTGTTTATCAAATGAGTGTTAACTCTGCAGCCTTCTGTTGATGATTTAAATGTCATCATCGCTAACTATTTCCTTGCTGCTCAAAACACGAAAAGGAAGTGAAGGCCAGTGAAGGGGGCCTCTTCCTGAGCTCTCAGGTGAGCTTATTGTGTGGGAAGGGCTTGGAAAAAAAATACCCTTACTCTTTTCCATGAGAAATCAGACAGTGCTTAGGATCAGGATAAGCTGGGAACAGCTAATTAACGCCCGACACCCCCATTGGCTCTGCAGGCATTACATGGAGAGGCGGGAGCAGGGTGGGGTGTGCTCTCCTTGCCCAGGTGCAGTGGACCCAGGCATCTCCCCACCAAGCCCGTAGCACTGAGATGGTCCCAAACAGGAGCTGGGGAGGAGCACAGGGCACTGGTGAAGGAGAGTGGGAACAGCCTGCAGCAAAGCCAGGTCACAGCAGCTCCAGTGGGTGCCATGGGGAGGTTTTGCCGTCAGTGAGTGACTGGTATTCAATTTTCCGACGCTGGAATGTTTGCTTTGTTGGCTTGTTCCCTTGGTTACATGGTATATATTAAGTTCTCCATTTGGCTTCCTTATGCGATTAACTGGCTTTCTGTTGCATGGATTTTGGAAATATAATCAGATCTAAAACTTCATGGTCAGGCCTGGCTGACCCCAGCATGCAAGGCCGGAGCAGGCTGCTCCCAGCACACACCACGCTGGGCGCAAACCAACACCGCTTGCTTTCAGGGAGCAATGCAAAACACTGCTCAGCATTGGCAGCCCTGAGATTTGCAGAGCAGGGATACCCCAAACTCACCTGCCTGGCAGCAGGGTGCCTGATGGGGTTGCATGCCAGGGTGTCTCTGAGCCCCGGGTGCTTGCAAGCAGCGGCCGCTTGCTTGGCGGGTCTCGCGCGCTGCTGGCTCTCTCCGCGGCTCACAGATTGTCAAAGTTTTCTGCACATCCCCATCCTGTAGGTATGTATGTGCTGTTCCTCTGCAGCCGTGGGTGTGCATATGGCTGGCTGTGTGGCAACTGTGTTGAATGCCAAAGCAGAGAGGACAATGTGTGTAGTAGCGAAGGGTGCCAGGAATCCGAGTTGCTGGAAAGCCGGGGAGAGGCGACGCCGCGCCCCACGCACCAGGCTACCAACTGCGGAGACGAGATGAGCCCGGAGGCTGTGGCGAGGGAGGCTGCGAGGGCGGCATGGGCCAGTAAGCCGGCTCCCCTCAGGATTAGTCAGTATGGTAGGACACGAAGAGGGAAGGGCGATCCGTAGCAGAGGGGGAGCCTGTGGTGAGGGAAGCGATGCCCCACCTGCCTGTGGGAGCATGGCCCAGGGCGGTGCTGTGGCAGGAGGTGGCATCAGCCACATGTCCCTGTCCCGACAAGGCTGTCGGGGATCCTGCTGTGGGTTAATCCCACCACTCCTGGTGCTTTTCTGCAGAGGGGTCCTGTTCAAGAGCTGACCAAAGCCTTTCCCAATGTGCTGGGAGGATCAGAGCATCCTAATATTAGAGCATCTGGATGTCTCAACCCCAAAATGTGCCCTGAAATCTTCCCACGGTTGAGAGGCACCAGGCACGGAGCACATCTGAGGAGGGACAACCCTCTCAGCCTGTGTTCCCTGGAGGCTCCATCCTGTCTCTCCACTCCGGACTCTCCCCAACATCATCCTTCTTGAAGCACGGTACCCACAACAGGGTGTGGGATTGCTTTGGCCTCACCAGGGCTGAACCAGGCAGGGGGTAAGGATGTGAGTGTCACAGGTGGCACAGCCCCATCCTAGATCCTGGCATGCAGAACTGCTCTTCCACCCGGGCACGTGATTATTCCCACTTAGAAAAACTCCTGTTTCCTCTTCCTACCTATAAATAGGGCCTTACAGCTATCTCACTGAGTTTCCTTCCATGGTGTCAGATGATGGCTTTAGCATAAATGATGTTTGCTGTCCTCTACATCTAACAACCCAGCACTGTGGGGTTTTGCAGGATGGCTGGGCTGTGCCTCCACAGGAGCGGATAGCAGGGAGCTGGGCAAGCAGGACACAACCGGCACGCTGGTGCCAGAGAAGGGGACCTGTGTCCAAACAAAGCCACAGCAGCTCCAGTTTGGGTTACGGAGTGTGTACAGAAAGTGGCTCCATACAGTCCACAAGCCACCAATTAATGGTGGATGTAAAATCCACATGAGGAGCCCTGCATGTTGTCCAGGGGCCGCAGGCAGAGGCAGGGCTGCATGATGGGAGAGGCGTTTGCCTGCTGAGCCCCGCCGCCCTGGTCCCGCTGCCTCTGCCATGCCGTGCAGACCTTGCTGCATCCTGTCCCTTGTTTCCCAGAGTGACTCAAATTGTAGGTTGAGTCCAGTCCTCTCTAAAACTGTTGCTGTTGAGTGTAACAGCTCTGGATGTTTCAATATCCAATTGCTTTGCAAATCTTGCTAAATTTTAGACCTTGGCAGCTGTTTATGGCCTGATCCTGATGACCTGGAGTGAAACTGCTGCCTGATTTTCCTGTGCCTTGTTGCTTATGGGGAAAATGGAAGTTTTTGACCTGTACATTTACCTTTTCTTATTTTTGAGCCTACAGTTGCAGCCCTTTTGTTTCAGGCTATTATGTTTCCCAGAGCCCTGTTTTGACACTCTGGGTATGGGAGATTTTTAAGCATGGGGATCAGTATGGTTTACAGCATTGAGACAGGCTACACCATTTTTTTTTATATAAGGGCATCACAATGTTTTCCCCTCTTACTGTGGCCCACACTCGCACCTCGTTTCCTATGCACCCAACTAATTTGGTAGAATACATTATTCTGAATTCCCTGTTAACACAGTCATGCTACTAAAAGATTTAAAAGATATAAGCTGCTAAAGGTGTTTATTATGTTATTATGTACAGACATTTTTTTTTGCTTTAAATGGACCGACCCCTTCCTGCAGCAGTGAATTCCCAAGGTTAATTACATGCTGTGTAACAAAAGCATTATTTCTTTTTGTGCCTTTGGTTGTGTTCCTTTTCATGGCTGAAGAAATGAGCCGGGAGAATAAAGGCTTTGCGCTGAAGTGCATTAAAGTCAGTGGGCTTTGGCTCATGCCCAGAAAGAAAAGCAAAGCAGTGCACGGTTTAATTTCAGGGCAGGCTTGAGCGATTGCGTTTAAGTTTTTTTCAGCAGCTTTTAGGTTGCATTCTCAATATTTAGCTATCAGAGGGGAAAAGCAAATCCCCCTGGGACTGGCACAGAGCCGTAACCTGCTGTCTCCCTCTCCCCAGGTGAACGGCAGTGATGGGATGTTCAAATATGAGGAGATCGTCTTGGAAAGGGTAAGTGCTCTTTACTCACCCGCCAGCAGCCTTTGCTGCTTCTTCCCACTCGCCCTCCCACCGGTGCAGCCGGCACCCCTTGCATCCCCACGCCAGCTGATGGGAGAGGTTGGTCTCTGCTCCCCGCTCTCTCCAGAGGCTTCTGGGGGTGTCACGCTTGCCTTCCCTGCATGGCCCCCACAGCACAGGGAGAGGTGGGCTTGCTGCCCCCCCCACCCCTGCAGACCCCTCCAGAAGGGAGGGAGGAGGGGCTTCTCCCTCGCCTCCCTCATTCACACCCTCGCCCCCACAAACCCACCAGCACAGAGCTGGGAGGGAGGCTCTTTGTCACTGCCTTTGCCGGAAAATGGAGGTGCAGGAAGCTCTGCTCATGCAGGCACGTGGGCAGGTGCACCCCACAGCCGGGCATGGGGGACCGATGCGTCTCCATCACTGGACTCCCCATCACTCCCAGGTACACAGCCCGGAGATGCTAAGCAGCAAGGACAGTTTTCTGGTAAACCAGACCACAATGGGGGGAGTTGCTGCTCAAGCCTTTTCTTGTCTGTTGGCAACACAGAGCTGATGGTGTGCACCACACTGGCCATGGCTAAAATTAGCTCCTCCCATGGATGAGGCTTATCCAGGGGTGAGCCAGCACCACACAGGGCAGGGAGGGCTTTCCTCTGGTGCCCAGGGAGTGGCAGGGATGGAAGGATGGCAAAGGAGTGGGAGAAGCTGGCCCAAGATTTACCCCAAGAGGTGGGCACAGCCCTGCTGAGTGGGGATGGCTGGGGCGGGGGGATGGCTGCAGCATTCCGTGGCACACCTTGCCTCCTCCTCGCTGACGTGCCGGGTTGCTCGGCCTCGCCACGTGGCCAGCATCGCAGGGGAAGACGCATCACTCGTTTTTCTGTTCCTCTCTGCCTTTAGTCATCTCCCTCCTCCCCTTGGCTCTGCATCATGGAGGTGGGTGGACGGAAGGTTATCTGGGGCTGCCGCCTCACCCACCGCTTCCCCAGCGTGGCTGACGAAACCAGCCCAGGAGATGCTTCCTTTTTGGGCTGAGCGCTTCTCACTCCAGGCCCAATTTAGAGGCAAAAGCCTTGTTTTCAGGGATTCTTCAGAGCATCCTCTGTCCTCGGCCCACAGCGGGAGTCGGGGGGAGCTGGCAGGGTCGCATGGAGAGGCAGCACTCATTGCTGCCCCCATTTCAAAGCCTCAGGCAGCTATTCCCTCTCCAGCAGTGAGAAACCATGAGGGAATTTCAGTGCTTAGCAGCCAGGGCCAGCATGGGCCATACCCATGTCCTTCCCCTTCACCTGGTCCCCAGTGGGATCCAACAGCCCTGTCTTACTGCAGGAGAAGCACCCTGGTGCCTGTGGGTGAGGCTGTCTCCTTGCTGGGGTGTTTGGCTCCCAGAGATGACCTCAGTGTACCCCAGAATTGCTGGTCTGTTACTGTTATTAATCCTCATTGTAAAGACAAGGGCAAATGCAGCAGTGTTTTGGGGGCAGTAATTGAGGAAACACTGTCTGCAGAGGGACATGGCTTTGGGTTTACCCACCATACATATGTCCACAGCAGGAGCTGCCCCTGTGTCTATATCAACCCTGATGCCAGCTAAGAAATCCCTTGAACTCCATTTCAAGGTTTATCAAAATAAAATTAAAGACCTCCTGGATCATTTCCAGGTTTTGTAGCTAGCATCAGAGCATACCCTTCCAGACAGGCACAATGAATGGCTGGAGACCATTTTGCACAGTGTCACCTGCCTTGCTGGGGCCTGGCTGGGTCTCTGGTGACAGTAAGCAGCTTGTTTGAGCTGGGCACGGGGTACACCAGAATCCAGCTTAGAGAAAGGAGACCAGCCTCAGACCTTTCACCATTTAGTGCCTCCTTGTCACATGCCAGCCAAATCCCAGCCAGCAGGAGAGCATCTGGAAGCGTTGCATAGTGAGAGGCATTGGTGGCTCCCAGAGATACCGCCTGCTGTGTCATGTATGGCATAAAGTCAGAGCAGAGACCTCTGCGTTGCTGCAAGAGCTGATGCTGATCCCAAACTGCTGGGGAGAAGCGCAAGCCCCAGCTGGCTGCGGTGCTAGATGGTCCCAGGGAGCCTGACCTCTGGTGTGGCCCTCCTGGCCACAGGTCCCCCAGAAGGGCAGAGCTCCCCATCACCTAACGCTGAGCACTGGGGCCGTGGGCAGCCGCTAGAGCGCTTGGCCCCAGCCTGTTTGTGTACGAAAGAGGCGGGCACAATAGGATGTGACTAAGTGTCAGCTCTTCCGCATGAGAAAACAAGGCAAGGAGCCATCTGATTTTCAAGGCAGAGCAGAAAAAGCAGGAATTGTCCACTTGCATCAAGCACGGAGCTGGAAGCAGCACCTGTGAGTGTGCCACTAATGGGGATCCTGCAAGCAGGAGAGGCGGTGCAGGGCCACGGCTGCTCATCCTGGGATGCTGCCGAGATGGAGCTGGAGATGTGGCACAGCCCCTGCATTTCCCCCGAGTAGACTTCAGCAGGATGAAGCTCAAGTGACGCTCAAAGCATGTCTGGGAGGAAGAGGAGGCAGAACTGGATACCCTGCTCCATTATGACAGTCCCCTCCACCCAATCCTGCAAATTTTGGCATCAGCACTGCTGGTCCCTGGCTTGGCTCCTTGCTGGGGGCTGCATCCCAGGGGGCAGGGGTGGGATGCTAGTGACTGGCACAAGACTGGCTGTTCTGTGCGGGCTGCAGCATCAGTGTCTCCTCCTGGGGAGCAGCCAGCAAGGGGAGGTTTTCTCCACCAAGGACCACCCCCTATTCCTCCAGCTTGCCGCCTGCCTCAGAGTCTCTCGGTGCAGACGCGGCGGCAAGGGAGGTCCTCAGCAGCTCCCACTCTCCCGCTCCATCTGTTCGGTGCTCTGCGCTGCTGCACCGAGCGCCTCGGCTGATGAGCACTGGCCTCCTCTCTGGCCATGCATCCTTCTGCCCCCTGAGCCGGGCACCCTGGGGTGCAACAGATGCTGTAAGGGCTCCCACGCCCTGGGCAGCCGTGGCTAGAGGGGGAACTGCTTCGGGAGGTCCGGCAGCAAGTGGTTGCCCATGGGGGAAAGACGCAGTGTTTGATTTTCTGCAGGGTAACTCCGGCCTTGGCTTCAGTATAGCAGGAGGAATCGACAACCCCCACATTCCAGATGACCCGGGTATCTTCATCACCAAAATCATCCCTGGGGGAGCAGCAGCCATGGATGGCCGTCTGGGGTGAGTACCCAGCCAGGGCAGCAGCCCCATCAGGGTGTTACCCAGAATCTCCCCAGGGACCCACTAGGCAGCTCCTGCCCCCCTACCCTGCCATGGTCCCTGGCCCTCCCTGGTCCCTTCCCCCCAGCCAGGTCCCCTCAATGCAGGGATGCCCACGGTCCCCAGCCACCAGCCTCCTGTCTGCAGCCACCCCTCCTCCCTTCCCTATGCCAGGCTCCAGCTCCCATGCTTCCGCCTGCAGCCTGGGGCACAATCCACCCTTTCCCCTCATCTCCCATTTCCACCAGGTTCACACCGTGGGGACCAACCCCACTGCCTCTCTCTTCAGAAGGGACCCTGCTCTCACCCTAGCAGGGCAGGATCTGGCCAGCTTGAGCAGCTTTCCTTCACACAAGGGTCCGCGTGGCTGGAGGAGGGTGGCAGAGGTGTCCAGAGGAGGGTGGTACAAGCTGGTGATTTCCGAGGGGAGCTCAGGGCCACCCTGTGCCCACAGGGTGAATGACTGCGTGCTGCGGGTGAACGACGTGGACGTCTCCGAGGTGGTGCACAGCAAAGCTGTGGAGGCCCTGAAGGAAGCGGGCCCCGTGGTGCGGCTTGTGGTGCGCCGCCGGCAGCCCCCGCCAGAGACCATCATGGAGGTCAACCTGATGAAGGGCCCCAAAGGTGAACCCTTCACTCTGATTGCAGGACCGGGGTGCCCCGCTGCCCCACGGGAGGGTGTGGGGTGACCCCTCAGTGTGGGATGCCACAGGGTGCATGGCAGCATCATGGGGATGTGAGATGCAAGTTGGCACTGCCATGGTGCAGAATGCTGCAAAGTGGCCCAGCAGCATGGGATGCTATGGGGCACAGGGTGTCGGAGAGCCCCACGGTGCCGTGCGCGGTGGCTGGGCTGTCCCTGCACAGCAGTGGGGTAGCCCATTGCCTGCCAGGTTTGGGGCAGGGTGGGAAGCCCAGTGAGGCAGAGGGACTGTGTTGCCAGCCTGGGGCTCCATCCATCTGTCTGTCCCTCACCCCTCACCTGTGCTCTCACTCCCCCTCAGGCCTGGGGTTCAGCATCGCAGGGGGCATCGGGAACCAGCACATCCCCGGGGACAACAGCATCTACATCACCAAGATCATCGAGGGAGGTGCTGCCCAGAAGGACGGACGCCTGCAGATCGGGGACCGGCTGCTCGCGGTAAGCCCCATGCCCACAGCTGGCTGTGAGGTGAAGCTGGGCAGTCTCCACCATGCTGCGGTGCCGATCCTGAACCCCAGCACCCCTCCTGCTGGCAGCCCCATGCCCCTTCCCTGGGGTCCCCTCTGGGACAGTGCTGTGGCAGGGACAGGCGCAGCACCAGCTGCAGGCGGGAGGGCCAAACCCATGGAGATGGGACCCTGTCTGCAGAGCTTCTGCAGCACCTGCCCTGCAGGAAACTGCTCCGCTCCTGCAGGGCTGCATTGGCCTCTGCCCTCCTGCCTGCAGACATATTACCCAGCCCCTTCCCTCCGGCAGGTGAATAACACAAACCTGCAGGACGTGCGGCACGAGGAGGCAGTGGCAGCCCTGAAGAACACCTCTGACATGGTGTACCTGAAAGTGGCCAAGCCCGGCAACATCCACCTCAACGACATGTACGCGCCCCCCGACTACGCCAGCAGTACGTACGCCGCCGGCCACAGGCGTAGCAGCCCGCACCACAGGGCTGGGGGGAACGGAGCGTGCTGGGGCGGCCGGCAATGCTGGGCTGGTCTCCACGTCCATGTTGCAAATGGATTTCTGCTCCTGATACCCTTCTCCTCTCCTGCAGCCTTCTCAGCCTTGGCTGACAACCACATAAGCCATAACTCCAGTCTGGGCTACCTGGGCAGTGTTGAGAGCAAGCCTGCCTACTCCGTCGCTCCCCAGGTGACTCCATCGCGGTACTCGCCCATCCCTCGGCACATGCTTGGGGACGAGGACTTCACCAGGTGAGTACCAGGCATGAGCATCCTTAATCCCTGCTCCTTCTCCTTCCCTCTCTTTCCATCCCTGGCTGCTTGACCTCATCCCCGCTGCCAGTGCAGAGCCTCGGCCAAAAGCCCGTTTGTGGGTGTATGGTGCAAAGCCTGGGGCCCCCACAGTGAGCTCCCTGCTCACCCCCACCTGAGACCAGCCCTGCTGTGTCGCTCCCTGGCTCGCTGCATCCCCCCCTTCCCTGTTCTCCCTCCTGCTCCTCCCTGAGCCTTGCTTTGTTCTCTTACCTGTTTTACAATACCTGGAATACAAGGTGTTCCCTGCCTTTACGGTGCCATCTGGTGCCAGCACTGCCACAGCCTCCCAGGCTGTGAGCTGGCTGATCCCGAGCAGAGCTGTGCTGGGAGTGAGGCGGGGGGGCACAGCTCTGGGTACAAGCGGGGCTTCTCCTCCCACACTCCCCAAGCCTGGCATCACGAACCACCTGCACACAGGTGTCATTTCAGCGGCTGCCAGCCCTGGGCTTGACAGCCTCCTGCACGGCCCCCTTTTCCCCACTAGCATCATTTATGCTGCATGAGCAGGTTTCTTTCCTGAACCCAGGAAATAAAGAGGAGCGCAAATGAGATGCTCTGAGCCTGAACGCAGTGTAAAACTTCTCCAAAGCCTCATGCTGAGGATGGGAGAGCGAAACCTGGTTGGTCCTGCTCTGCTTGCCTGAGCTCACAGCTTTCCCTCTGCTTGCAAAGCCTCAGGGCCAGTGCTGAGCCTGCAATGGGTTTAGTATCCGCAGGGCCAGGGCTGTAGGGCTCAGGCTGTATTCTTAGGACTGATACTCGGGTTAGGCTTAGTGCTGGCTCTGTGGTTAGGAGGAAGGTCACAGGCTGATTTCGGGGTTGTGTTTGCAGTGGAAGATGCCATAGCCTTGGCTGGAATTGTCCTGTTCTGCAGGGTGCTGGCAGATGCCAGAGCAGGAGACCCTGACTTGCCATCCGGCATCAGGTCCGCTGTCCTCCTGGAGAGTGGCTGCACTCACCTTCGTCACGGGGATTTCTTGCTTCCTGGTGCTTGGCCACAGCCAGGTGCCTCGGCACACCATGACCTGTGCAGCACTGGCCTCTGCCCGATCCAGGTGTAGCAACTCCTGTGCTGTCAGGGCACTGGGAGATAATGCCACACGCAGGAGTAGTGCTTTCTGCCATTACATTGCACCACAGAAGGGACTGAGTCCCAGCGCTCGGAAACGCTCCATCTGCCTCTCACCAGGGACTCCGGTCCCACCACGGTGTCCTTTCCTACATGCACCAACGTCCTCATTTGAGGGCCAGAGAGTAGAGAGAGCAGCCCAGCCCAGGCTGGACACAGCCCAGTGACCGTGGCACGGCGATGGCTCGGCGGTGACTTGGCAGTGGCCCTGGTGCAGCACGTGCTGGTGGCCGCTAGAGGATGGTGCTGCCTTGCGGAGGGCCCCGCTGCAGGCAGGCTGGCCCCTCTCAGCCACAGCTCCCTGCTCCCCACCAGATTCACAGTCTGAGGTGGGCTCAGCACCTCCCTCATCCATCCCAGGGCAGCACTGAAAACCTCATGTGGATCACCGACCCCCCCAGGACGGCTTCATCGCTGTGGATCTTTTGGCTTGTGCATCACCAAGATTGTATACTAGGACCAGTGTGGTCCAAATGCATCTTGCTGGTGTGGGAAAGGCAGCGACTCCCCTGAAAAAGCAGCTGTCTCCCAGGAGGCTCCTGCCAGCCGTTCCCCAGGAGAAGCAGAGGTCCTGGCCTGGACCCAGTATCATGCCACTTCCCCTTCTGTGGCCACAAGTGCTGCTGCAGATGTGGACCTGGCTCCAGTGACCCTCATGTCCCGCAGCACCTAGGGCTGGGGACCAGAGCATCTGTTTTCCAATGAGCTCCACCACTGCAACCCAGACCTGGCACAGCCCCACAGGATCCCTGCAGTCACTCTGTGCCAATATCCCAGTGTTAAGCCTGCAACGTCCAGCGTGGGATCTGCCTTCAGGATCTATGTCCTGCCTCCTGGGATGAGGATGGAAGTGGAGAGTGCGTGTTATAACTGAGACCTGAAATGTAACTGTCTGGGGCTTCATATCCTCTCCTTGGTTCCTGTAGCGTCTCTCTACCTTTCACCAAACCATCTGGTCCTCATGAATGCTGGGGATGCTTCCCCCAGGCCAAGCTGGGGTGGTCATTGCTGCACTTTGCTTGGGCAGCAGCAAAATGCAAGGGGCAGAGCAAGTTCATCAGCTGGTTGGAGGTAGGGTTTGCAGACCCAGAAGTCTGACCTATTTCTTCCCCTGGGAAAGCTCTAGCCCCAGGCATAGCTTTGCTGCAGAGGGACTGATGGCTGCAGCCCTCCCAGCCCCCTCACAGCCACCCCAGAGCCAAGCGCTGGTGGCAATCTGAGGACTTGGGGTTGAGCCTTTTTTGACCCCAATGGCATTTCCATGGTGTTTCCCCGGCCTCTTCCTGGTCCTGGTGCATCCCAGCCCTGCACTATGGTCCAGCCAAGTCCTGAGCTCTGCTTAGCTCAAAGCTCAAATGTATCCAAAGGCCATAAGGATAAAGCAGGTATTTTCTGAAGGTCACAAGGTAGATTCAGCCTCTGGCCCATCAGAAATGCATAGCTGGAGTTATGACTCTGCTGTACCTCTGCATCTGAAGGCAAGGGGCTGTGGCAATGCATGATGTGTGTGGAGCTGCAGGCGTGGGGAGCTGGGCCGCGAATTTGTCCTTGCTTGGGTTCTCCCCTCAGTCGGGGCCATGCTGTCCATGCCTCCAGGGGCAGGAAGGAGTTAAGTCTGTAGGGTCTAGCAGAGCAAAGGCTGTGTCCTTTCAGTGCTTCTATAAAAAAAAACACCTGTGTGTGGGTCAGGGAGGCTGGGCCCTGAAGCCAGCAAGAGGCAAAGACAGGCAGCACAGGCGGGCTGTGGTGCGATGCATTCAGAACATTCCTGCCCCTCACGCCTCCCAGCCAGCACTGCCAGCAGAGCCTGCCATGCCACAATGTTCACCGTCAATGTCTCATCGTCCATGTCCTACAGGGGACAGCCGTCCCTGTCCCCTTCCAGGCAGCAGCGAGGCCAGAGGAGCAAGTGTGACCAGAGGTAGGGGACTGGGATGCTGCTGTGCCTAGTGGGAGGCATGGGGACAGGGAGAGGAGCAGTTGGGAGAGCCGGGAGGGTCAGGCTGTGCTGAGCCCAGGGTCTGGACAGGGCAGGAGCCCACCAAGACCTTCTTGCAAGGCATCCTGCACTTCTGTCTGTCCATCTCCTGTTCCTATTGCTCCTTATAAGGTGGTTGCCTGAAGCTAAGTGACATTCAGCCCATCAGGACTCCCCCACAGGAAAGGATGGTGGGACACTTTTCCTGGGGTGCTGGCACGTGTCCCTGGAGGTAAATCCTGCCGCCTGCATCTGTGAAAGCATCAAAACCTTCCCCCATCCGCCCAGGTGATGGCTGTGATGCTCCAGGCAGGCCCTGGGGGCTGAATAAGATGTTTTCTTGCGAGAGTGGCCTGGGAGCACGCTGCCAGGCTGCAGGGCTTTGTGCTGACTGCTCGGCCAAACTTTATTCCCCTGGGTCCCTGCTCCACTCATGCCACATGAGCCCCACTCCTTCCCCCGCTGTCGCTGGCAGCCGGGGGGGCCAGCTGGCCCAGCCCCCCCCCCGGTGCCCCAGGGTCCTCTTAGCAGAAGTCTGCTGGTGTTTTAGGGTCCACCATGGGTGCTCTCGGACAGTGCCATGTCTGGGGCTCCAGCATCTCTCCTACTGCGCCCCGGAGATCTCCCTCTGCTCACCGGCAGGCGCAGGGTTGATCAGGCTGCTGAGCTCACTGGCAGGTCCTCGGTCATTGCAGTACCTGCTGGAGCACCCAGGATCCAGCCGGTCACCACAGCGGATACATTGATGGTCCACAGTGTCATGTGGGCTGACAATCACCGCCAGCCTGTGCTAATTGTCTGGCGTCGTTTATTCCTTCTTATTTTAATCCAGTGCTTGAGCTGGGAGCTGCTCTTATTCCCATCAGACTTCATTTTTTTTTCCAGATGAAAACTGATGCAAGGATTTTTGCAATGCTAGGCAGTCTTTCTGCCTTTGCCTGCCTATTGTTTGAGCTGTGAAAGAATTAAGTCATCATCAAAAAATTTAGGACTTCTGTTGAGCTGTGCAGGGCCTGTGGCATGGGGGTGCGTGGAGTTGCAGGCACACTTGCCATGCTGCACGGGTGCAGAGGGGCTGGATCTCCCTCTCCTGGCACGGCCATGCCATCCTTGATGCCCAGGCTTGTGGCATCTGATGGCGCCTCACAGTCTGATGTTTCGGTGCGTGATTTCATGGCAGATGCTCTGTCTCCATCCGTGCTCTGTCTCATTACTCATGCAACTGCCTGCACCTCTCCCGTTTTATCAGCGTCCTTGGTGGCAGAGGGCTGAGTCACGCCAGGTCGCACTTGGGGTGACTCCAGCCCTGCCGGTGTGCCAGGAAGCCCAGGCACAGCCGACCCTGTCATCAGCTTCGCTGCTCTTCACCCTGATGTCTCCCTGTCCTGTGTCTGTCCTTCCAGGGAGCCCCGGAAAATCATCCTGCACAAAGGCTCCACCGGCCTGGGCTTCAACATCGTTGGAGGGGAAGATGGCGAGGGGATCTTCGTGTCCTTCATCCTGGCTGGAGGCCCTGCTGACCTCAGCGGTGAGCTGCGGAGGGGAGACCGCATCCTCTCGGTGAGTCGGCGGGGCCTCCCGCTGTCCCTCCACGGCCTCCCACAGCCCCGGGCAGGCGCCCACAGGACACCTGTCCCCTGCCACCCGGGACACGGTTGGCAGGGTCCAACCCCAGTGCCGGCGTGGACGTGGCCCCGGGGTGCGTAAAATCAGAGAAGCAGCCTGCCCGGTATCTATCCTGCAGTGGAGCAGGGGCCGGCCGGGTCCTTGCCCGCCTGCCGGCGGAGGGCACCCCCGATGACCGGGCCGGCCGGGGGCGGGTACTGGGGATGCCGGTACTGGGGGTGTCGGTAGCAGCTGTGGTACTGGGGGGCACACGGGCTGGGTGATGTGGGGTTGAGAGTGTGGGCACCGCGAGTACCGGGACAGGGACAGGGGCAGCGGTGCCGAGGGCCGGGGCGCAGGGCAGACCCGGTGGGTGCGAGCCCCGGTCAGTCCGGTCCAGCGGAGCCGCTCTGTCCCGGCAGGTGAACGGCGTGAACCTCCGCAACGCCACCCACGAGCAGGCGGCGGCGGCGCTGAAGCGGGCGGGGCAGACGGTGACCATCGTCGCGCAGTACCGGCCCGAAGGTACCGCCAGCGGGAACCGGGAACGGGGGCGGGGCCGGC
>NW_010972625.1:758612-846464 GCF_000737465.1 Haliaeetus leucocephalus
CGGTGGGGAGGGGGCGGGGGGTGTCTCTTCACCGGAGGGCGTCGCCAGGAGGCCCCGCTCCGTGGGGTCCCGTGGGCCTTGCTGGCGCGCCCGGGGGCGCTCCGGACGGGCTCGCGGGTGTGGCGACCGCCCTTCGTCCTGGGGGACGGTTCCCTTCCCCCCGCCATCCCCCAGCGCGGTGGGCTCCGGGGACCCCCCCTGCGACCACCGGTCCCGCGGGGCTGGAACCGAGGCCTCGGTGCTGGGTGCGGGCTCGTCCTCAACTCTGAGCATCCCGCCCGCTGCGCTAGCCCGACGACTGCTTTTCCTTAGCGCTGGCCTTTAATTTCCTCGGCAAAGGTGTGGGGGGCTGGTGGTCCCGCGTGGGGCAGCCAGTGGCTGTGGGAAGGGAGCTGGTAGCTGCCTGCCAAAACCCTCCCCGGGGCTGGCAGGGCCGAAGTGTCACCCGTGGGTTGGAAGGGTGAGCACTGGGGAGGGCATCCCACCAGCAGGCATGGGGCCGGGAGCTGCTCCCAGGGCTGCTGCCGCGCTGTTGCCATGTCCCGAGTGGCACCGTGCTGGTGCTGGGATGCAGCAATTCACGTCCCCAAATGAAGGTGTCTCTCCTGGGCCCTGCTGGTTTTTTTCTCCAGCAGCTCTGGTCCTCTCCACCGAGGCCAACATGCCGCCCCTTGCCTGTGCGTCGCCTTGTTCCTCCTCAGTGGCATTGCTGGGCAGTGCCCTGCGGGTCCCTGTGCCCGCTGTTTCTCCTCTGTCCCATGGCAGAGGCCATTGGGGTGCAGAGCCGTTAGTGCCGCTCAGGGGCATGCTGTGGGTGTGGGGTTTGTTTGGTTTGGGTTTTTTTTCTTTCTTTCTTTCCAGGAAGCACTTAATGTTCTTGTATATCTGGCTCCCTTTGCCACTTGAGATTTGGCAAAAACGCCAACCAAGAGTGGTTCCTAAATGTCAAACAGGACAAAATGTTTTGAAACCCCTTTAGACCAAGGCTGAAATATCGGTGCTTTGTAGCCGGTGGCTTTCCGGGTCCGTGATGGCTCCAGGCACGTGCAGCCAGCAGCACTTGGCACACGGGCTGCAGCCGTATTTCCTAGGAGGTAGGGTTGCTGCTCTGAAACGCAGGCTGTTGTACCTTGGGAGTTGACCTCAGCGCTCCGGAGGCTTGAAGGCCTGGGAGCCAAGGAGAAAGCTCTCCTTGGCATGAGCCCCAGGTGCAGGTGAGGCTGGGTCCCCTCCAGGGGATGTGTGCTTCGAAATGTTTGGCTTTTCTATGTGTGTCATGGCTCTGGAAAGAGCAAGAAAGCTGGATTGTAGGATGTCCAAAGGAGGAGATGCTGATGGAAGGGGGCTTTGAGAAGTTCCTTTCTGCTCATAGAGGCGGAGGATGGCACATGTCTCTTGTACGTGAGCACAGGAGGGCTTGCCCAGGGGTTGCTGTATGAGTGCATGTGTGCTCTGCGTCTGACCTCGCTGGGGCTCCGAGGGAGCAGAGAGGTTGCTTGCGCAGGTCTTGGGGGATGATGTGCCCTCTCTGTGGGGTCCTGCAAGCCACCAGGAGTGGAAAGAATCAAAGACAAAACCAGGGAAGGATAGAAAGAAGAGCTGCCATCCTGCCTTTCTTCTGAGCACCTGCACCTGGTGCAGCGCCTCTGACCACTGCTGCATGCTGTCAATGAGGAGGAGGCTGCTCCCTGTGATGGTACCTCTGAGCTGTTTGTGAGGTCCCTTCCCTTTGAGCACTTCTCCCCCTGACCTTTGCCTGCCGCTATCACCAGCACTTGCATTTGGCAATTCCCCCTCCTCCTGCCCCACACAACAAAGCCTTGATATTCCTCCCCTGAAAATACAAAAACTCACGTGATTGCATTTTTCCAAGCTGGCCGCTCAAAGGGAAGTGACCGGGCTGCGCGATCGCTTTTAAAAGCCTCCAAGCTTTCCCTATGGCCATGCTCCCCTCCGCTCCCCTGGGCCTGCGGCACTTGCGCCCTGTGCAAGGAGGTGTCTGTACTTTAACCCCACAGCTGGCAGGTGTGTGGGGCCAGGGCGATAAGATGCCAGGCTGGAGGGGAAGGATGGAGCTGGGTGTAGTTTTTGCAGGTGGCTGGGCTGGAGCCTGTGGCTGAGCATCCCTGGGCTCTGCTAATGGCCTGGCAGAGCTGGCCTGGCCCTGAGCAGGCAGGTTTGCATGCCAGAGAGAGCAGGACATGGGCACAAGGCTTTATGCGTGCTCCGGGGTTGCTTTCCAATGCAGCTCCCCTCTCTGCCAGCACCTTTTCCCCTTGCACTGTCCCCTGGTGCCCAGAAATCAGCTGCAGACCCACGGTCTTGTTGGTTCCGCTGGTTATATTTGCAGGCGCACCACATGAGCATGTGCTGGTGCTGGGGATCCTGGGTGCAGGCAGGCAATCCCTGCCTGATTTTAATGGTGTGTGACCTGTGTGCGCTCAGGCGTGCAGGGCTGTATCTTGCTCCCAGCACTGAGCTCACCCTGTGGTGCAGGATCAGGCGCAGCTCCAGGGGCACCTGCACCCTGGGAAGGGAAGAGTGGCAGGAGGGTGGAGTGGTGTTTTTATCGAATTGCTGAGTGGGAATAGCAAAAGTCCTACCCCTCCTGGTGCATGGCGCAGCACTGCGGTGGCACTTGCGGTAAGAGGTGCCAGGTCACCTGTTGCATATTTTTCAGTCTTGGTAAGTGTGTCCTGAACATGTCTGGCACCCGTGTCCCGTGGGAATGCCAGGGAGGTGGGCATCAGCCATGGCTCACCTCCCCACTGTGCTGTGGACAAGCTTCCCGATGAGTTTTGACTATGTGGGAGATCTCCTTCCAGGATGCAGAGGCAAGATGGCTATGAGCCAGGGAGCAAAGGCGGGAGCACTGCTTGCTGGGGGTTATCCACTGGTAATTGTCTCAGAGGCTGCTCCAGCATGGAGATAAGGGGGGGCCGGTGGCAGCTGGGAGCATCCCATGCTTGCTCCCGGAGTAACCTTGCCTCCCCTGTGCTGGGAGGGAGGTGGCGGGTTTCCTTTTGGGGCTGGCTGCTCCTCTGGCCTGTGCCCTCCCCCAGTCATATCGAGCACAGGTTGGTGGCTTCTTGGGAGACCCATCCTAGGACGTGACTGTGTTTGCTCTCCGGGGGATAAAGCCAGAGCAGCCCCTGTGTCCTTCAGTTTGCTGCATCCAGCCTGGCTTGTGCTTCTTGTTGTGCCAGTGGGCTTTTCCCAGCCCCTCCAAGCAGTGTGGCCACTCCAGCAAAATTTGGAAAGTCCCTTTCCATGGAGCGTCCCAGCTGAGGCAGGGGTATTTGAGAGCCCTGCCCTTGGGTTGCATGCAGGGGACACAGTCGCTGGCATCACGGTGGCACCCAAAGGTTGCCCTCCCGACATCCTCGCCTTGATGCCAGTGGCGGCTAAACCTGCTTTTGCCCTTCTCTGCCTGCCCAGTCCCAGGCAGTGCATTCTCCACACTGGGCTTCTTGTGGAGAAGGGTGTCATGGGAGGGATGCGAGCCCGCGTGATGGGGAGCAGCGGTTCTTTTGGTGCAGGGTGTGCGGAGAGTCTGTGCCCCCAGTGGGGTTTGGGACAATTCGACTGGGGACAGAGGTTACAGCACCCAGCTCAGCAGCTTTCTGGGGGAAAGAGTCCTTCTATACCAAAGGGTTTACAGAGCAGCTGTACCTGCTTCTGACAGATGCTCCTCTGCGATATAAGAGCTCATGGGCATCCTGGGGCAGATGAGTAGCGCCACAGATGCTGTGGTCCACCCCAGTGTGGGGTAAGAGGTGTGGAGCAGTATGAAGCTCACCTCCCTCTGCCAGGAGCTCTGTAAAACCTCGATGCAGGTTGGCGAGTGCAAAAGTGCTGCTTTGGTGTCAGAATTCAGTTTTCTTATAAAATAAGCCTTGCCCACGCCTGGCTGCTTCTCTGTTTCCCTCTGCTAGCATGAAGGCAGGCAGGGGCTGTGGGTGCCCCTTGGCATGGGGCAGGCAGGGTCAGCGGGGGTCTGGTGACCTCCACATTAAGTGACTGAACCTGCCTGGCATGTGGCACCTCTTGATGTCCCATGGCAGGGGAAGGGGCCTTGTGTGGAGTTTCTGTGTGCCATTTGGCGGTTTTAGTGTGTATTACCTTTATTTTCAGTCTTTAAGTAAAAATGCGTCTTTGGCAGCTGGGTGCAGGAGGGGGATGCCCAGGAGGGTCTGGCTGCAGAGTGAAGAGATGTAGGGTCAGGAAATGCTGAGCTGCAGCTGCATAACCCCAGCCCCCTGTGCGTCTGCACCGAGAGTCGCCTCTCCCTTTGCACAGTGAGGGGCTGGCTCTCAAACGCAGCGTGCAGTGCGTTTCTTAGCAGTGTGTTATTCCCACTACCCCTGTGCGATACTGCTCTGCGGGCTAGGCAGCAGCCTGCATGATCCCCCACACTGCTGGGGCTCCACTCTGCAGTGAGCACTTGCCTCCACTGCTGAGCTCCAGTTCACACACAAAAAACCCAAACCATATCTGAACTGCTGGGTTGTGGATGAGGCTTTCTAGGCAAGTCTTGCAGTAGAGGTGAGACTGGTCTCCTCTCGCCGGGAAGCAGGGATATAACTGCAGGGTGTGCCCAGGGGACAAAATCAAGGGTACCTGGTGAGAACTGCCGGGGTGGGCTGTGGCCGTGCCGGCAGCTTCCCTGGTGCCACGGTGCCACAGTTGCTCACCACCCCTCAAACCTTCCCCGGTTGGCCCTGGGTAAGCAGGGCCGGTGCCTCCACCCTCTGCTTGCCGGCCCGACCTTTACACCCAGCTGAAGGTCGGGCTGGCGCGGCAGCAGGCGCCGGGGTGGCGGCTGCTCCCGTCCAGCTGCCTGGCAGGGAGGTGGCAGTGGCGGCGGCTTTTGGAGGGTCCCCCAGCTGCTCCTGCGGGTGTCTGCCACTGGAGGTAGGAGTAAAAGGCGAATTCCTCCTCCCCACTCCCCTTCTGTGGGCAGGAGCCGTGCTTTTTCCTCCCCCTTCTCCACGCCTGCTGGGGAGAGGGGCTCCGCTGCCTGCAGAGCGGTGGGTGGGGACCCCCCCCCATGGCTGCAGGGGTGCCTTGCTGCTCCAGCCGGTGGCTGACGGTCTCCTGGAGGGGCTCACTCTCTGCACATTTTGAACTGCTCTGTAGGTCCGCGGCTTGTTGCCCTGCCCAGCTGTTCCCTTGCTGAGCTGCAGCTTAGTAGCAGTGGAGGTCTCAACAGCCCTTGCCCAAGCTGCCTGTGCAGGGGTTTGGGAGCAGCTAAGTGCCCTGCCTGCTCCAGATGCCTGCTGGACTCCTGCAGGGTGCTGCAGCCTCTTTGGTTTCATCCTCCCTCATGTGTAGGGATGGACAGCCTCATGGGCAAGATGCCCCACAGACGGGCTGTCATTGCCTCTCTCAGTA
The DNA here is from genome assembly GCF_000737465.1 of Haliaeetus leucocephalus. Lineage (NCBI taxonomy): Eukaryota > Metazoa > Chordata > Aves > Accipitriformes > Accipitridae > Haliaeetus > Haliaeetus leucocephalus. The sequence goes on from NW_010972625.1 coordinate 764,007, forward strand.
CTTAACAGTTGGGCCCGGCTTGGTGCGGGGCGGGGGCGGGGGTGGCTTGGCAGCAGCTCCTGCCTGCACTGACCACCTCTCTCCCTGCAGAGTACAGCCGCTTCGAGTCAAAGATCCACGACCTGAGAGAGCAGATGATGAACAGCAGCATGAGCTCCGGCTCCGGCTCCCTCCGGACAAGCGAGAAGAGATCTCTCTATGTCCGGTAAGGCTCAGCCTCCCCTGCTGCCCCCTTGCTCCAGGCAGCTGGAGGTGAGTGGGATGGGTATATCCCCACAGGGCGGGATGCAGCGTGGGACGGTTCAGCCTGGGCCGTGTAGCACCTCTGTGGATGGGTGTTTTGGAGGCCAGGGAAGCGAGTGTGCTAGATGCATCATGAAGCCCAGAGGGCACAGCAGGGAGAGTGGTGCTTTTGCACTGGTTCGCCGGGGCTGGGTGCTCTGCACTTGAGTGTGTCTTTCAAGGGCTGTTCCGCTTGAGAAAGTATTGGTGTCTCTGCAGAGCCCTGGTTGACTGCTGGCCAGACCGACCCACTGGGGACCACTGGGAAACAGGGAAATGCGGGCACCCAGTGCTGCTTCTGCCCCAGACAGCTCAAGGCAGCATTCAGGATGCTCTCCTCGAACCACTCCCTGTAACAGGCTTCTCCCTGTCTCCTCCCGCCATTGCTCTGGCAGGATCTGGCTGGAGGGGAGATGAGCTCTTAGGAGGATTATGACTCTGAGCCCTCGATGCACTTTTGGTTCAGAGCCAGGCACGGGGCAGGCAGGGGTTAAGCAGCCATGCAGCTCTAACTGCTTCGAGTCCTGTGCCACCAGGGCAGCCCCTGCTTACTGCCTGCCACAGTGTGAGTGGGGTGACAGCTAATGAGTAATTTTAACTTGGTAATTAAAATAATCCTGTAAGTCCTCGCCCTGCACAGCCTGTTGCAGGTGGGGCCTGGCAGGAGCAGGGGATGCTTCTCCTTCCCTGTGGGAAGGATGACAAGGACCAAGGCTGCATCAGCCTCAGCCTGCATCTCCTACTGCATGTCTGCTCCATGCGGAGAGGCTTCAGGCTGTTGCTGGACCTGGTGCAAGCCCGACCTTGCAGGAAGGGAGAGCTGCAGCTCTGGGTTCCTGCAATTCACGCCTTACTGTGAGGCTCTGCAGGCATCTTGCTTGATGTAGCACCTCGGGGCTGTGTGCTGGGGGTGTGCAACAAGCTGGGCACTGTGTTGATTAAACATCTACTTGCTAGTCCTGCCCTCACTCCTCTGCTGTCCCATGGACACCCTCATGGGTAGAGCAGGGTTTAGGCTGAGTCCAGCTTGAGTTGAGCCTGTGAGTCTCCTGTTCTCTGCCTGAATAGGTGCTGCACCTATCGGGGCATGCCTGCGAGCCAGAGAGCTCCCCGCTGCCCCCAGGCTGCTTGTAGCATCTCTCATCTCTTGCTGCATCCCTCCACGTGGCTTTGGTGGCCTCTGCGGCGCTGTGTCCCCTCACATGCAACCAGGTGGCTTCAGATGGGAGCTGGGCAGTGCCTTGCTGAGAGGGTGATCCCAGGGCAGAGCTTTTCCCCAGCATGGCCCTTCCCGACCCTCTGTGGCTCTGGTGGCCGCACACCTGCAAACGTGCTTGTGAGAGCTGCCGGGCATCTGGGCTGCCCCAGCCCTTCTGGGCGGGGTAGTTTCGAGCACAGTTTACCCGAAACCAGCTCAACTGCTGCACTGTGGACAGGACATCAATTACAGGACTTGCTACCCAACTGCTTGAGTCAGCCCTGTGAGGCTGTGTTGCACCCTGCATGCAGTCTATAGGGCCAGAACCGGGCACCCGAGTGCCTGCCGGAGCCAATCTGGGGGTGTTTTGGAGCTGCGGCTGCGCAGCATGGGCAGGAGCGAGGCAGGTTTGCGCGCTGCTTTCTGCCTGCCTCCGCTGCCGCAGGGCAAAGTCCGCCGGCACTGGGGCTGTGACGGGTGGGGATGGGGGTCAGGCAGGCGTTGTGCCTGGGTGCTGGGAGGAGGCCGTGCCGAGTCCCTGGCACTGCTCCCCTGCCCTCCAGCCAAACCATCTGCTCTCCTGGCTGCCCGTGCCCGTGTGCTGCAAGCTGGCCCAGGGGCAGAGCAGAGTGACTGTGTTGCCGTGTGGCCCCTGCACGCTGTGCACCCCGGAGAGCACCCAGCCACGGTGGGCCCTGGGTGCCGACACAGCCAGGGTCTGGTCTCCAGGAGCATCGCGTCTTGGGGAAGCAAATGCCTCCCGCCTCTGCTTTGCAGGTGTCCGGCCCTTGCACAAATCTTGCTGTGCCTAACCTGGGATGCCAGTGGCTGCTGCGGGAGGAGGCAGGGAGCTGTGGGGCCAGGGCTGCTCTGCAGGGCAGGGTGCAGGGTGTGGGCAGGGCGCCCTGCAGCCTGCCTCAGTTAGGGAACCGGCCTGACCAGTTCCCTGGGGCCTTGGCTTGTGCATTGCTCCCGACGGCGCTGGCCTCGCAGGGGCCTGCTGGCCACACGCAGCCTTATCTTTTGGCCAGGAGCTGCCTGTGAGGGTTGCTTTCCTCTAGCCAAAACACCCTGTGGTGCTCTGCTGCCAGCTCCAGCGTGCCGGGGGCCACGCTTGGGTGCAGAGGGACTGAGCACGAGCGCTGCCCCATCCCCGAGCAAGCTGGGAAAGGGGGAGCAACCTGGTAGCTGGAAGTACCTGGATGCATAGGGCTGCATCAGGTCTCATCCCAAAGAGCCCTCCCTGAGCCACGGGGCAGCCCCTCTTCTCCTCCTCCCCATTTGAGACCAGCTGCCTTGACCCAGTTCCAAGTGACCTGAAAGGTTTCATCGCCCGGTGCTCCCCTGGAAGAGCTGGAGCAGGGACTTGGCTGAAGAAGTGCCTTCCCACCCCTGCTACTTCACAGGGACCTGCTGTGTGGTCCCTTGGCCCTGCCATTTGCACCGTGTGCTTTCAGACCCCCTTAGGAGTTCCCGCAGTGGAAGGGGGTAATGATGGGGCAGAGGGTGTCTCTCCTGGTTGAGGAAGACTCATTAGTGCCAGGATTAAACCAGCAGCCAGCGAGTGTTTGTGGTGCCTGGGCTCATGTCAGGCTGGGGTGTGAGCGGGGCCGATGTCCCAGGAGCAAACACAGGGGTTGTGCCGCTGGCAGTGGTGCTTTTAGTGACTGTTCCCTTGGTTTGGTTTGTTGCAAAGTGGATATACCAAAGCAGACATGGTTTGAGATCTGACATTAGTAGAAGGAGTTGCACATGAAGCCACTGAAAGCAGCTTGTGGGTACAGGCTGCAATGCTGTGTGTGATAAAGTGTGCGCAGGAAGGATATTAGCACTCCTAGTTTAAAAAAAAAAAATCTTTTCTGTAGCTGGTTAGTTTAATATTGAAGATAATTTTAAACTAAATAAACTGTTCTTGGGAAGTATTTAGGAGTCTGAAAAGGATCAGTTGTAGAAGCAGATGCATTCTCATGGGTATTGCAGATGCAATACCCTCAGATGCATTCCTAATTCACAGGCTCTGGACTAACATACCCCTGTACATAAATAAAGTGCGTGCTCAGTGTCCCATGGTCTCTGCCTGTGCAACCAATCACCAGTAGTGGAGTCTGATGGAACCTGTCCCGCTCCTTGGCCTCACAGCCACTGGGGAGGGATGGTGGGGAGTAGCCCTGCACCCCAGCTCCCCACTGCCCTCCTGTACACTGCTGCTTTCTTGAGGCTGCATGAGCTCCACCTGTTCGCTAACCACAGCCGCCTTCAATGTGTCTGTGGTTCACGTGTCTCTCGCAGCTAAGGTCAAGAGCGAGTTGTTTTGGTCCAGCACTGTTATTCCTGCGTTGTATGCTTCAGGGCTTGTGCTGAGCTTGCCAGTGGGACAGGTGTGCTGGTGGCTGCACGGTGCCACTCACCTCATCAGGAGGCTTCCCCAAAGCTTGGGCTTAAATCCTTTAAGGTATGAAGGTGGCAGTGCTGCAGGAGGTTGGCAGTGCTGCTGTTCTTGCTGCCTGGCCGTGCTCAGGGAAGGCATCACTCCTCTCTCTGCTCCTCTGCAGAGCCCTGTTTGACTATGACCGGACCCGGGACAGTTGCTTGCCCAGCCAGGGGCTCAGCTTCTCCTATGGGGACATCCTACATGTTATCAACGCCTCCGACGATGAGTGGTGGCAAGCCAGGCTTGTCACACCCCACGGCGAGAGTGAGCAGATCGGGGTCATACCCAGCAAGAAAAGGTGAGTGTCCATCAGCAGGAGCTGTCACACGTGGTGCCTCCTGGAGCTCCCCAGCCTCCGCAAGCCCTGCAGCTCAGAGTGGGATCTCCCTGTGGTCCCAGCCCACCAGCTCCTCTGTGGCTCTGCAGCATGAAGGGCAACCTGGTTGCAAGCTGGGGCTGTGTGTGGGTCTCCTTGGGGAGATGTTCTTCAAAGCTGGGTGAGACTCCAGGTGAGGAGAGGAGCACTTGGCCCCTCTGTGGTTCCTGTGGGGATGGAAAGCTAGTGTTAGCCAGCCTGGGGCTCCAAGTGAGAGCAGAGTCATAGCAGTGACTGCAGGCTGCTCCCTGTGTCCTCTGACAGCCTGCCCAGCTCTGTGAGCCAGGTCCCATGAGATGGGAAGTCACAGGGAGCAGAGGAGCTGGCTGCCACTGGGCTGGCTCTGCAGACCTGAAGGCAATCTCTGTCCTCCATCCCACCCCTCCCAGGAAGGCTGGCTTGTCCCCCCTCCTGTTCCTGCAGACACTGGCTTTGGCCAGACCCTGGGCAGGTGGCTCCACCTCCATCCCTCTCTGGGAAAGAGCTGCCCTCTGCCAATGGGGCCACCACCCAAGGGTGCACGGAGCCACATGGGTAGCATGGAGGGTGCACGCATGGGACTAGCTGCTCTTTCTCCCCTTTAACTTCTGATCAGGGTGGAAAAGAAGGAGAGAGCGCGGTTGAAAACAGTGAAGTTCCACGCCAGGACTGGCATGATTGAGTCCAACAGGGTAAGTGCTGAGCTGGGGCTCAGCGGGGTGCCCGGAGCCAGTAGCTAGCGGGGGCAGGATGAATCCCAGCAGCCAGAGCTGCCAGTGGGGCAGCTGGAGCAATGCCAAAGCAAAGAACAGTGTGACTGGACCTGCCCCAGGCCTGGATCTGCTCAGCATGTATCCTCTGTGACTGTGCAAGGGGAGAGCAGAGGTGCCTGGGATGGTGCGAAAGTGCTGGGGAAGAACCCCTGGTTGGAGTGGTGGGGAAGCAGAGTGGCTGGGAGTGGACTGCAGGCAGCTTCTGCAGGTGAAGGCAGCTGCCCTCACCCCTTGTGCGGAGCACTTAGCAAGCGGACAAGGAAAGGACCTCTACCCCTGCAGAGCTGCTCATTGCCCTGTCAGCTTCCCAACATCCCTACCACATTTTTCTCCATGCTTAATTTTTTTCCTGCATTACAGTTTTCATGTAATCTCCATGATTTCATTTGAGGGTAACTGCCCTGACACAGCTCCTCATTGCCTCTTCATTTTAATTTTTCCCACATGTTTTTTCTGTCCTCCCTTCCATCTCCATGTTCTTCAGTCGATCAAAACGAAACGTAAAAAGAGTTTCCGCCTCTCTCGAAAGTTTCCATTTTACAAGAGCAAAGAGAACCTGGCCCAGGAGAGCAGCGGACAGGAACGTAAGTAGCAGCTGGCCAGAGGGGGCAAGCGTGCGACCCTCAGGTCCCCTGCCTTGGGGGGAGAGATTTGGCACGTTTCCGTAGACAGGGGTCCTGGCATCTGCCTGTGTTTGGGTCTGTGCTCCACAGTCGTGCCAGCAGCTAGGGAGAAACCAGAGCTTGAAACGAAAGCAACGGCTGCGGGCTGGCGCTCTCTTTCTCTCTCATGTTCAATGTCTTCATCCTTTCATCCAACTTTACACCTGCCTGACCTCCTGTTCTGTCTCCCCCTGCTCTCTACCCTCTGCTGCGGGCTTTGCTCCCTCCCTCTGCCTGCCAAGGGCTGCTCCCCTCCAAGCGAGGGGCTGGCCACCTCCTGCAGAGCTTCTCCTGTCCCCATGAGGGCTGACAGGCTGGGGAGGTCCCAGCTGTCCTCCCCATCTGCCCCAGAAGTGACTCGCAGCTATGTATTCCCGGCGGAGAGCCCTTCCTGTGGGTTAAACCCTGTGGGCATGGGGGAGCCATGCCCTCACTGGTGGAAGAGCTGCCCACCCACGACTGAGGCACATCTTTGGTAGCTGGCTGCAGACTGGGAGGTCCCCAGCTCTCACCTGGCCGCGCCCTGGGGCTCCCAGTAAAGGCAGGGCATTCAGCTTGTTGCCCCAAATCCTGATGTGGGCAGCACTGGAGCTGCTCGCCAAACCCAGCCCCTTCTCCTTCCAGGTGCTAAATTGTATCCACTCCTTCAGCAAGCGTCCAGACAGATAGCCGCAGTCCTCGCACCTTGGGGAGGAGGAGGTGGGAAGGCAGAGCAGTGTCTCTGCCCCAGTGCCAGCACAGCAAGCGCATCCCCTCCCCTCCGGTCGCTGTCCTGGGCATGATGCAGAGGCAGGAGGTTGATGCTGGGCTGCTCCAGGGGTTGCCCACATCCCTCTGCTGCCCATGCCAGGCTGGCGCTGGCTTCCAGTGAGCTTAGCAGCCAGCACAAGCCTCTGGCCTGCAGTGAAGGTTAAATCTGTGTGTCTGGGTATCTCTTGTGCCTGGATGTGGCTGGGCTCCAATCAGCTCCATGCTGGAGCTGGGGGCTCACTGCGACGCTGCTCTCGGCCAGTCCTGCAGCGGAGTGACGTATGGCATGGGGATGGGGCAGGCAACGCTCTTTGCCAGCCCGTGTCGCAGACCTGCACCCAGCTCCCTCCCTGTGCTCTGCCACTGTCCATCCCAGCTTGCAGTGGCGGGTCCTTCCCCCATGTTTCCACAGCCCATGCAAGCACTGGGGCATGGGCAGCTAACACATGCAGGTGGGGAAAAATGTGCCCCCCTGCTGCGTGTTAAGAGGACTGGCTGTGCTGCGTTTGCCCCCAGAGCGACCGGGCTGTTCCAGGGGAGCGCAGAGCCACTGTGCCCTGCCAGTACAGCCCATGAGGCATCACGGAGAAACACCTCAGCCCCGCTTGCCAGCAGCTTGGGGCTTCAACCACTCAGTGCCAGCAGACACTGCTGTGGTCGCCCTGCTGTCCCCAGACCCAGGGTGGCCTTTGGGGGCTCTTTGACAGAGAGGATGAGCTTGGTGGGGGGGTCCAGTCACACAAGGTGAGATGTTGGCAGTGGGCTGATGGCATCAGCTCTGAAAACATTTAACCTCACTTGCAGTTGCAGCTCTGGGCCGTTCTGCACTCCTATCACTAATGCTGGTCTGGCTCTGTCTCCCCCATCCCTCTGACTGCCCTCTCCCGCGCTCTCTTCTCTCCCCCTCTCCCTCTTCTCGCTGTCTGTGAAATCAGGACTTCCCTGGGTTAAGTGACGATTATTATGGAGCAAAGAACCTGAGTAAGTCAAATTTCAATGCACATTGTTCACTTTCCGTCGCTGGCATGCCTGGTGGTGCCGGGGGAACAGCCGGGCTCCGGCCGGGGCAGCTGCGCTTCTCTGGGTGCGGGGAAGGAGGAGCCCCACGGGTGCTGCTCCTCTGCCGGGGAATGTCATGTCTGCCGGCGGAGGCTGCTGGGCTTGAGGAGGTGCTGCTGCTGCACGTGGGAGGGAATGGCGGAGTTTGCTTGGGGATGTTGGTCATGCCCTAAGTGCACCTAGCTGAGGGCTGCCCACCGCACCTGGGGTGAGCTGTACCTCCTCATCCTCCTCTCCCTCCTGCTCCTAGCTGAGCTGGCTGCTGGTTTAGTGCTCAGAGACTTGGAGCCACTGCCAGTGTGGGTGGGAGGTGGCCATGACCATGATGGGTCTGCTCTGAGTGGGGTGGGTGGCAGTGTTTTGAAGTGTTGCCACCTTCTTCTGGGGCACCATGTACCCAGAGCTGCAAAACAATGATCACAGGAGCCCCTCAGCCCTCCCAGCTGGGTGTGAGACCTCTGCCAAGCTCCGCAGCCCCCTGACCGGTGCAGAGCCCGACTGGGTGCAGGCAGCAGCTGCCAGCAAGCCTCTGTGGGGCGGTTGCAGCACTGGGATCAGCCTGAGCAAACAAAGCCCCAAACTCTGTCCCATCCTGTCACTGTCTTGTCTCTGTGAGTCTGACCCCTATCCCTAGAGGCAGGGTCCCCCATCCCAGTGCCGGCATTGAGCCGTGCCCTCCCCTGTCCCCCATGTGCATGCTGCACCCGTCCCTCCCACCAGCACCCTCCTCCCCATGCACTCCATCTTCACACCCTCGGCCTGGGAAGCCCAGCACCTGCACGTCTGCCCATGCTTGCCAGGCAGCCCCCTCCTGGCACCCCTGCCTTCCCCAGAGTAGCCAAGCATCCCCCTGCACGTCCTTGGTTTCCCAGCAAAGGGCGAGAGATGCTGCCCTGCCCATGCAACACAGGCTCGTCCCAGCAGGTGCTGGGCCGTGGGTTTTTTGGGAGGCTGGTGCTACCCTGCCCTGGGTCAGTAGCGCTGGGTGACAGCTGGGCTGCCCCTGTGCCTTCCACCCGTGCCCCTTCTGAAGGGGGTCTCTCTGGTTGCTTTGCAGAGGGCGTGACATCAAACACCAGTGACAGCGAGAGCAGTTCCAGTAAGTGTGCGTCTCGCCTGCTCTCCCGCCCCTGTGCATATGTGCATGTGTGTGCATGTTTTGGCACTTCCATCTTGTCTTGTCCTGGTGGTGGTTCTGTTCAGAGGTTGGTCCTTTCTGCTGGTGACACCAAGATGCTGCTGCTCCCCCCTCGGGGCCTGGGGGAGCAGGGCCTGGGGGGCAGGAGCAAGCCTGCCTGCTTCCCTGCTCTGTCCTAGCTGCAGGGCTCTGCTCCAAGGCTAGGTTGTGGGTTCCCAGTCCATGGTGGTCCCCCATCCTGAGTACCTGCTGCAGGAAGCAGTGGGCCAAGGCCCGGTCTGTAGCATAGGTGGCTCTTGAAGCCCAAGCCTGTACAAGAACATGTGGGTCCAGCTGCAGCAAATGCTCCCTTTATCCCCAGCGGGGCCTCTAAATATCTGCAGCACATCCGCTGTCCACCCTGCAGGGAGGACAGTGCGTCCCAGTGGGCCCTGAGCCTGCAGCAGCAGGGAGGGAAAGAGGAGGCTTGACCCAGAGCTGGGACATGAATAATTAATGATGTGGATCAAGGGCTGGTAACTGTATGCCTGTCATGCTCTGTGTCAGCTGGCAGAGTGACGGGGGCAGCCTGGAGGTGTCTCCAGGGCTGCAGGAGGCTGGCAGGGGCAGGAGCTAGCTCCTCGCGAGTGCAGAGGGGCTGGGAAGCTGCTGCGAGCGCTCACCTGCCTCTCCCTGGCTCTGTTGCAGAAGGACAAGAGGACACCATCCTGTCGTATGAGCCGGTGACGCGGCAAGAAAGTAAGTCCTGGCACTGAGCTGGTCTGTGCCCACTCCAGTGTGGGCACCTGTGTCCTTGGCACAGCCAAGGTGACCGGTGCGACCTCCTCCCCTTCTCTGCCGTACCAGCATGACGCTGGGTGAACACAAGTGGAGTTTCTTGTCTGTTGCGTGCAGCAGGGGAGCTAGGTGTGCATGCCGCCTTGTGGGGCTTTCCCTGGCCTTGGTCACCCCTTTTTAATCAACAGAAAAGACTTGTGACCTGGTGTGCAAGACCAAGGGAGAGAGCCAGAGCTAAAACCAAGCTAGGCTTTAGTTCCTAGCTGAGGACAGCATTATTCCTCCCTGCCTCTGGCCAGGTCCCTGATGCAGAGCAACCCCTGCCCCAGCCCTCAGCATTTAACCCTGCTTGATGCTCAATCCTTGCAGACCCTTTCACAGGCTGAATAGTCCCAGCCTTGGTGGTGTCCCCTTGCCAGAAGCTGGATCAGACTCTTAGGCTTCTGTCACTCCCCCAGCTTTGTGGCATCCTTGCCAAGCTGTCCTGGTTGTCTGGCTCCTGACCTGAGCAAGGGAGCATCTTTGCTGATCCGTGACTCCGGAGACCTGCAGCACCTTCCCCGGGTCTGTGCAGATGGTTTGGGTCAGATGGGAAGGAGATGTCAACTGTTACCAGGAAGAGAGAAAGTCATGTGGAGGAGGCACCTTTGGGTGCCCATGTGAGCAGGAGCACCCACTGCCAGCAGGACAAGGGCAGTCTGATGCCAAAAGTGGCAGTAGGGTCAGCTGCCCACAACACAGACGGGGCCTCAGGTTGTGCCTCTTGTTCGCAGTTCACTATGCGAGGCCAGTGATCATCCTGGGGCCAACGAAGGACCGAATTAATGACGACCTCATCTCCGAATTCCCACACAAGTTTGGTTCCTGCGTGCCCCGTAAGTCCCAGCTGGCACTCGATGCCTTTGCTGGAGGAAGGGGAAAGTGGCGGCTCTGCTACTTGCAGGGTCTAGCCCATGGCGTGGGGACACGGCTGGGAGCACGGGTGGGTTTTCTCCCTCCCAGGAGGTTTGGCATACAGCGCTCTGGGTTGGCTCATGATGCCCGCTCTCCTCCAGACACTACCAGGCCTCGGCGTGAGAACGAGGTGGACGGACAAGACTACCACTTCGTCGTATCCCGTGAACAGATGGAGAAAGACATCCAGGACAACAAGTTCATAGAAGCTGGGCAGTTCAATGACAATCTCTATGGGACCAGCATTCAGTCAGTGCGGGCAGTGGCAGAGAGGGTGAGTGTCAGGTGGCATTCCTCGGACTGGGACACATCCAGCCCAAACCTGGACGCATTCAGCAGTTCCCCTCCTCTCCCTGTGTTGTTAACGAAGGGCTGTAACCACGCTAAGCAAGTGTGGCACAAGCCTCTCCTCCCTCCAAAGTCCTGCCAAGCCATGTGGCTGCTTTTCTCAGCCATGTTACTCCACCTCAGTGTCGTACCTGTCATCCAAACTCCACCCAGAAGCCTGGCACTGGTGGCAGCAGCCTCGTGCTCAGGAGCTCTCAGGGCAAAGGTGCCCAGCTGCCCTCTGCAAAGCAGTGGCGTTTCCTCCGCAGGAGTACTGGAGTGTACCGATGGCTTGTAAATTGTTTCACATGTTCAGAGAAAGATTCAGTCCCTTTACATTGCTGCTGTCCTCCCCTAAGCAGGCAGGAACATAAGGCCTCTGGGAGTTGGCTTGTGTCTCAGGACTGCTGTTTCAGCTCTGTGGCTCCTCTCTTTTGTAAGCGCATCTGTATGAGCAAGCTGTTTTCTTCACAGAGTAGACTGTGTGGGTAGGTCTGATCCCGATCATCTCCTTTCCAGGGGAAACACTGCATACTGGATGTGTCTGGCAATGCTATCAAGAGGTTGCAACAAGCACAACTTTATCCCATTGCCATTTTCATCAAACCAAAATCCATTGAAGCTCTCATGTAAGTGCAATGCCATGTTCTGTGCCTCTCCAGGGTGAGCAGCTCTGGCATGTTTGGGGTTTTTATGTGTGCTGCCTCTGCTTTTTAGAAAGCAGCAGAGGTTGCTGCAGGTGCTGAAGTCCCTTGTTAAGAGAAGGTGGGCCCATTGCTGTCTCAGTAGTGTCCTTCCATGTCTAATGCCATGGTGCATCCAGGTTCCATGGATTGCTCTGGCTTACAGCCCTTCATTCACCCCAAAGAGGATTATCCATGGGAAATCTAAAAATGCTCCCAAATGTGCCTGATGTAACCTGCTCACCTGGGCCCTGAGTCCAGCCAGAAGAGCTGCTGACAGCCTGTAGCAGTGGATCACAGCTGTATGGTGGCTGAGCCTGGGGAGCAGGGAGGAGATGTCTCCTGTGTGCCTAAGGCGGACCTTCTGCTTGTAGCTCAGATGGACTCTGAGATCAGAAGAGACTCTGCTGGCACTGAGGGGACTGGGAAAACCCCTTCTCAAGCCAGAAGGGGTCGAATTGCTTAATTTGAGTGTTGTATAAAGATGAGGGAACCTAGGTAAGGAGGGTGGTGAAAGACTCTGGAAAAGCAGGGAGGATTCTGCAGTGGTCTTGCAAATTCAGAGGATTGTCTGGATTTGAGTCCACTTCTGTGCTATGGTGAAGAAGGTGGGGATGGTGATGGGAAGAACTGTTGGGAGTTGAGATGAAGTACCAAGGCAGCAAAGAGCATGTGGGGAAGGGTCCTGCCTTTGAGAGCCTGGTCCTGCACAGCTTCCATTCCTGGTATGTAGAGGCTTCCCAGGCACCCTGGCTCCATGGGCTATTTTTGCTTCTGCTCATTGCTAAGAAAAAGAGTTAAGTTTCTATTTTTTGTACATGGCAGGGAGATGAACCGGAGACAGACATACGAACAGGCCAACAAGGTCTTTGACAAAGCCATGAAACTCGAGCAAGAGTTTGGAGAGTATTTTACAGGTGAGTGTCCTGAGCAGGCTTGTATCTGATTTATTTTATTTTTCTCACTGGCAGCTATAACCTCTCTGCCAGCACTGTCTTACTGCAGGGTCATGGGAAAATGTCCAGCTTCATCAAAGCAAAGAAGAAATGGCACTTTGCCAGCAGGGCTCTGCAAAGGGACTGCTTCAAGATCAGTAGATAAGAGTAAACCAGCTCTAGAGAAGGAGACAAGCTGTCAGGCAGGATTTTCAGAGTTTGTGAAAGGTTATTGCCAACTTTAATAATAATAAAAAAAAGAAAAAATCCCCAGGCAGGGGAAGCACAGCATAGATTCAGGGTGCTACAAGGCTACAGGAAATAAAACTCCCTGCATGGGGGAAAGGGGAGCATTTTCAAAAAGAGAAAAGAGTAATTTTAAAGAGGAATGATAAAAAATTAGTGACCTAAATGGTGGAGACTGTCCTGAGTTATTACAAAACATCTCCCAAAAAAAGACTGGAAGTTTGGCTGGCTTCCTAAGTAGTCTTTGCTGAAGAGCCAGTCAGGGGCTGCCTGGCACTTTGTGCCTGCAGAGATGAACTGCTCATGACACAGGCATCCTTGTGCATTAAGGAACTAATGTTTGTAACATGATTAAGTCTGGAAAATCATGGGCACGTGAAGAGGCAGAGAAGCTGTCTCTAACTTTCCTCTAACTTTAGAAGAAAGTTGAGGATTGACAATCCTGCCAAACCCCATATTACCCACCTAACAGCTATTGGGAAAAATCCCAAGCAGAACATTTTCCAAAAATGGACCTCAGCTGAGCAAATGTACGGGTACAAACAGGGTAGAAGCTTTCCCCAGTCCTCCTGTCCCAGGCAGCAGTTCCAGAGCTGCCAGTTGCTCTTCCAGGAAGAGCGCAAAGGAAGTGCATGCCACGGTTTTGCCAGACCCTCGGCATGCCATTGTGTACTTGGACGGTGAATTTGAAGTTGACCTGGGGAAGGAATGCTCTTGGCTAAAACCCATTGTCGAAAGAAGTGGGCAATGGGCAGAGGGATGGTCACTGTAGCACGTTCTGTGCCAGGAGCTTACAATGAGGGAACAGAGATGCTGGAGGATGGTACTGGCTGGGCTACAGAGGCAGGCTGAATTTCCAGAAAGCTTTGGCCCTCCATGTGCATCTTCCCCCGGCAATGTAGGAAGCACAGTGAAGTGCTTCGTGTTGTGTCCGTACTAAGCAGCGAGACTGTCACTTGTCTTCGGGCAAGAGTTACTGCTGGGAGTGACAGCCATAAGCTGGCCTTCTCCAGCCTGACAGTGCTGCGATTCCCACTCCGCAGCAGAGGAAGCAATAAACACAAGGAGCCCTCAGCAGCCAACCAGAGGGGATGGACAAATCCGGCACCTTGGGGTGTGTGCTCAGTGCACACTGGCTAATCTCTGAGGCCCTCCCATTCACCGCGGCGGAGTAGCTGCGGTGCCAGGGCCAGCTGCCCACAGCCTCAGCGTGGTGGCGTGACACAGTTTGCAAAGCTGATTAGCAGCCCATTGTGGAGAACCTGGCCGGCACTTCACACGCCTGAGGAGCTCTGCCAGCTCGGGATCAGCTCTTGCTAATCTCCTTGGACACACTGGGTTAACCCTCTGTGTCATCATGTGCCTGTAACAGCTCCTTTGACACAGGTTGTCTCGTTCGTTAATTGTTGGCCATGCCACACTGGACCCTTTGGTGCAGAGTGAAGGCCTTTCCCATAGCTTGTGGTGACGAAGGCACAGCATTGCCTGATGCTCAGGGTCTTGCTTGTTCTCTCCTCTTCCAGCCATCGTACAAGGAGACTCTCTTGAAGAGATTTACAGCAAAATCAAACAGATCATTGAGGACCAGTCCGGGCACTACATCTGGGTCCCGTCCCCAGAGAAACTCTGAAGATGTCCCCCACCTGCTTCCCTGTGAGCAGAAGATCTCCGAAGTCCCACCCCACCCAAGCCCTCTGCCCCAAGGGGGAGGGATATGAAAACTATTCCTGCCCCCTTTTTTAGATCGTCGCAAAATTGAGTTTTCTAGTCCTGTTTCTTTTGTTGGGATGAACTCATCTCATTCATCACGTGACTGTTCCCACCATTCCTGCATGGACCTTCCCACTGCTCCATTAGAGACAGATGAGAACCCATTCAAGGTCGTTTTTTATTATTATTATTATTATTATTATTATATTATTATTATTATTATTATTAACTAAACTGAGAATCAAGATGGGAGGAGGTGGCTAAGGACTAACATAAGAAACAAGTGAAACAATGGACTCTGAGCACGTGAGCTAGTATCAGAGCTCCAGGGGCATTTTTCCAAGTGTGACTGTCTAGCAGCTCTGAACTGTATGACAGAAAGGCAGTAGAAAGCATTTTATTTATCTGTATATGTAATTTATATATAATATAGAGAGAGATATTATATATATATTATATATATATATGTGCATGTGGACTAGGAAACCTGAGGGACCTCTCTCAAAAGGTATTGTATTATTGCAAGGATCTTTCAGTTTCTCTGTCCCAACCGCTGGGCGTAGGGAGTCCACTTGGGCAAGAAGAGCTCAAAACGGTACCAGGTGCTTCGGAAGCGTCTCCTGTTGGGGCCAGCCTCCTGCCAGCTGCCCCAGGCTTATGAGGCAGAGCAGAGACTGGTACACTGCCTGTGCAGAAGGGACCAGAGGTCCAGAGTTAACACAGCAAGGAGCAGCAGCTGATCTGAGTGAGGCTGGGAGACAGACTGAGCAGGAGGCTGCAGAACAAGAGAATGGATGATACTACATATTAAATTGCACATTGTTTTACACACCACCTTATGTGTTTGCATGAGAGGTTTCCTTTTGGTTCTATTTTTTTAAGCTGATTTTAAACCAAAACCATATTGTGTTGGTGTGTTGGCTTTTTTTTTTTTCATTATTCCATTTTTCTCTTGTTAATAATGAACTGAATGGGTATAAAATCCAGTTTTTTAACTTATTTTTTAAGCTGGCTCTATTGTAAATAGAATCTAGAATCTAGATCTGCAGTGTTTAGTTAGGAAATACTCCACTGGTCACATGGAACAAATGTATTTGCTGACCTGTGTTGCTGTGGAAAACTTGGGACATTGGGCTGGCCCGGTACCTGTGGGTGCAGGTGAAACGACCCATTTTAGCTTGTGGCAGCACGCTCGCGTTCCTTTCTGCGTTAGCCACTGGCAGAAAAAGCCCCACGCTGTGCCTTGGATGGACACTCACACTTTTCCAAATCAGTAACAGAATTGAAGAACTTCCTCCCTCTTCCCTGCTCCATGCCAAATTCCTGGCTCTGCTGCATGCAGGTGGTGGTGGTAGCCTTCCCAGTGGAAGGGCCATCCTTCCAGCACAGCAGGGACATCGCTTGCTGCTCTGGGAGCTGGGGCTTGGCAGGTTAATGGGCAGTCGCCTCGCCTGGTTCTGTCTCTGACATCTCTGCATAAATCCTCTTTCTGAAATCGGGCTCTGCTCCCTCTCTCAAGGTCACCTTAGAAAAGCAAATTGGGTGCCCTGTGCTTGCAGGTCTGTGGGGTGGGGGGATGCAGAGTTGCACCCATCTGCTGTGCACTGGGACTTTTCAAGTGAGGCAACCGTTGGTGCTGAGACAGTTGGCCCTAAGCCGAGAAATGTCTTTGAGGACACTTTGGCTTCCACACGTGAATGGGGCTCCATCATGGGAACAGAGCCGTGTGTGAAGCTGGGGGAAAACTTGCACAGCCTTTGAGAAGGAGCTATGTTGCTGGGTACTCATAATACAGGTAGCAGAGCGCTCCCACCTTACAAAGAATTGGTGAATGCTGTTTCTCGGACACAGTGCCAAGCACCAGAAGAAAGGAGGTCACCATACGAGCACGAGCAGGTAAGTCTTGGCCCATTCTCTCTCCCCTATTTTATAGGGGTAAGTGAACGTGCGGGGTGCTGGTCCCCTTTCCTGAAGGTAACAGTTATTAGTGTGTCAGTCAGTACATGGTGCGCACAGGCCCCGGTTTTCAGCATGAATGAGAACTGCTGTAAGACTGTACATGTACTGTCTGGTGAGAAGCTGTCTTTACTCATCCTGCATCACAAGGAGCCCTGCGGGGACTGAGCAGCTTCCTGGGACAGAAAGTGCTGCAGAAGAGATGCAGCTGCTAGTGCAGTGGAGGGCAGGAAGGATTCTGCTGTCAGTGGGACTGACCCTAAAGGAGTGAACTTTGGCACTCAGATTCCTGTTCGGCATCTAGCCCCCTGCCCCGCTGGTCCTGCTCTGGCTGCTGTAAACGGCGGTCCCTGGAGAAGTGGAGTAAGTGAAACAAAAGTCCTTAAGATGCTAGTCACACTGTTCCTTTTTTTTTTTTTTTTGTCTTTTTTTTTTTTTTTTCCCCTGATAGCCTGTCTCCCTCTCATCAAGTCACATGGAGAAAAAGATGATGTACTCCGTGGCATAGCTGACAGTATCGAATCAATCATGACAACACTAGTTGGTTACCAGTGTTTCTTCCAAGGAGACATATATTTTTAATAAACAGAGAGTTGCAAAGAGCCCTGGCTTTGAGACCTTCTTGTAGAGTCCTTCATTGTGTGCTAGATCTGGTATTTTTGGCACTGATCTTAGCAACTATTGATATGGTCTCTCCAAAGCAAACTTAAGTGTTGACGGTGGTTTTAAAAAACAGGAAAAAATTGCTTTTTTTAGTATAAGGTGGTCACTGAGAACTTGCCCTCCCCCCCCAAAAAAAAAAAATTTAAAAAAAGAAAGGAAGTGGGCTTATTTACAGCTGAAACCAGGCCACTGAAAAGCTCTTTTGGTTGGATTGTTGTAACACAGGTTGACTCTGCTCTGATGAATTGACACCATAAATGTATTTTGGGTCACACTTTGAGTTTTGGGGAGTTTGCTTTACAAATGCTGATCAAATAGTAGGGTTTACATGCCGCTGCATAATTATTCCTGTATTGGATATAAAGACAGCAAAGTAAATACCTAGTCCGGCTAATATAGAATATCTTTTTACAGTTTAACATGCTGTTTTGACATCAGAGAGAAGAAAGTTGTAAAGACTAGTATCTTCGTCTAGTACCTTTAAGCGCAGAGACCAGGAGTGTTCACTGGAAGACAAAATGTGGTTCATGGGGTATCATTATACATTCCTGCCTGAATCTGCTTTGTCATTTAGCTGAGCTAATTGAAAGGTGAGAGGGTTTTGTTTTTTAAATCTTGAATATTTTTTTTTCCTTTCAAACTGCACACGAGAAGTGAGATTTCAGGGGAACAGGGGTGTTGTACTGAGCATGGACATACATTTTGCAATCAGTTCACAGTTTATAAAGCTCATTGGACAAATAAAACACAGTTTAAAAACTCCTTTAACTGATCAGATCAACAGTCTTGTAGTGGTGGTTGTCCGTAAAACACTGGAAGATTAAACAGTTGCTAAGCAGATCTTATGCTAGCATTACCACTCCCAAAAACCAAACTGTTTCCTTACATAGTGATGGATTTGGAATGATGGAGTTGATCTAAAGCATCACAGGAACGTCCATTAATGGCTGCCACAGTCGCTGCCAGGCTTCTCCAGTCTGCAGAGTTAGTTCCAGTAACTCCAAGTTGCAGTATGTGGATCTGCAGACATTCCTCCCTAGACAATCCATGATGTGTCCTGAGCTGATGTGTCATCTTGATCTGCTCTGACAGTGAAATGTTAAGGTTCCAGTGGGGAGAGGAATGTGGGGTTATGTTCTCAAATAGATCATGCCACTCCTGTAAGGTGGAGACAACCACTGGAAGAGTAACCCACATGCTAAGAGAATGAGGGTGGCATGAAGGGAAAGAAAAACTTTCTCTTTTGAAGCTTTTTAACGAGCTGTTTTTCTGGCTAAGTGCGAATTGCTCTACTCTACCAGGACTTTGCTAATGTCCTGGACCATACAATAGCAGAGCATTGTCCTGGTAATGGTCCTGTCTCACTGTGAAATGGGGGTGGGGTGGTTCTTTTCTCTCCCAAGATGTCCTGCTACAGATGCCTACAACAGGCATGAAACTAATCTGCCCTAAGACACTTCTAGAAAATTAGACCATAAGCTGCTTGTGCTATAGAGAAACATGTCTATGCTTCTGTGTGCAGCTCTGGCTAGTTAACTGTCTTGGCCCTTGTTAAGCAGACGAGCATGGGATCTGTGAGGCTACTGGAAGAGGTGTTTAAAAAGAATTTAATAGTTTTCTCAAAAATTTTCTCCCCATTGGTGCCTGAGATGCAGGCACCTGGGTAGCTGTCTTAGATACAGCTTTTCTTGCTAATGATGCTTGGCAGCATAACGTTCAAGGACTGCTATTCTCTGCTTCCCTCAAGCTGTCACAGCAGGATTCATGGCACTAAAGCATCTGCTGTGAAGCAGGTAAAGTTATCATCATGTTAAAGGTGTCTCTTTCCTTGAAGAATCCTTAGGTAGCCCCTGACCTTATGTGTTTATTTATATCCCTTGCCTCCAAAATGAGGGTCATGTTGTTTTAGTTTTTTTAATCCCAAGGAAAAACATGAAGTTGTTTGGGTCAGTCAGTGCAGCATCTGTTAATGGTGCAAGCACACAGGAGCACTGTGGGACTAGCAATACCTTGTTGGGGCCACACTTGGCTCACCACAGGGGTGATGGTGGTATTTCCTCCCTTAGTTTCAGTGCTACTTGACAAAAGCTTCTGCCCAATCCTCTGATGAGCTTCAGCCCTCTTCTGATTACCCCAATTTCTGATTACTGTTATCACTTCAATTCTAAGTGCTAGTGGCCAGACCAGACCATCTTCCTTCCTGCCGCTCCAGAATGCTCAGTGCAGCCTGACATCAACAGCAGCGAAGCTCTTCTCGGACTATGCTGGCAGGTAGCCCGAGGTGCACCCCAAGTGGAAAGCGGCTGGAGAGCCAGTGCTCCCACTGCAGGTACCTCTGGGTGAGAGGTGGCAGAAGGGGCTCCAGGGCTCAGCAGCTGTGGCTCCATCTTCTCCGCCCTGCCCCACTCCCGGACTCTTCTCAGCAAGGAATTTTTTTTCCTGGGCAGGTTCCCTGCAGCCACATTCCTAGGAGCTTGGTGGTAAAAATACCCTCTCCCTGGACCCGTTCTCCCAGTCACATTGTATTTCCCTTGTACCTCTAGACTGTCGCTGCTCCCCAAACAGTTAAGAAATTATCAGATTAGGAAAAAAAGGGCATCAAATACAGGCTGGGGAAAGGGGGGAAATGTGTGAACTACTGCCCTAGAGGATACATTTGTGCTCTCAGAAGCAAGGAGGGACTCCGCAGTTACAGAGCAAGGGTCCAGCACACCCTGTAACTTCCACAATGATGTGTAAATCAGAAACTACTGCTGCAATGCCACCCTCCGGAGCAATCTGTGAACATCTCAGGATGAGAAGCCAGAGTCACTAAGCTGAAATGATGCTGCAACAAAACAGTGATCAATAAAGACGACTGGGGGAAGAATGAGCAGCACTGAATTTTCTTTTTTTTTCAGGTCGGCTGTTGCTGGCTTAAAAAGATTTATATCCCAGAGTCATCCTAGCTGGGCCACTGAACTATAAAGCAACATTTAGCCTAGTAAAATAAACACCGGGCCAGCCTGCATCTACACTACCAAAAGCA
This sequence comes from Haliaeetus leucocephalus, assembly GCF_000737465.1. Taxonomy (NCBI): domain Eukaryota; kingdom Metazoa; phylum Chordata; class Aves; order Accipitriformes; family Accipitridae; genus Haliaeetus; species Haliaeetus leucocephalus. The sequence goes on from NW_010972625.1 coordinate 783,934, forward strand.
GTGCAAAGCAGAGTGACTGCATGCAAACTACCTATTGGGAATGGTCACTGGAAATCCAGCTAACTAAGGTCTGATTCAACTAGGAGAAGAATTCTTGCCCTACTTAAAACCTACAGTAAATAGCCTGGAATAAAATGTAAAATGCAAAAACGTGCAAAGAAGTGAAAAGTACTACCAGCAGAGTCTGTAACTGATCTGATCTGGACTCCTTACTAAATCTGTAGCATAAAAGAAACCAAACTGAGCATCTCCAAGGAAAAATTCAAACGATTCTGGCCATAGGCAAAAACGCATTTAATGCTTGCTACCCTCTACTATGGCTGTATGTAATTACCTGCTACACTTACTGGACAAATGTGACCTTCTCATCTGGTACAGTGTGACACCTCTACCTGTTTATGTGTTTGTGTAAGTAAGTCAGAACAGAGAACAATAATTAAAGCCAGCCTGGCAAGCATCAAGGAGATACTACAGGCAGCAATGGATACCTTTGACTCCATGGCATCGTTTGCAGTCCCTGCATTAATGTGATGTAGCATACATCTCCAAAACTGTTGACTCCAAAAGAATTTTCTGTGGCATTTGAGGCCTGTTTTTTTTATGGGTTCAGAGGTGTGTCTTATTAAAAAGACAACACATTGTGCATTAAAGATCTGAAAGCAATGGCTCACAGAGATCCAAATTAGACCTGGTGAACTGAGCACGCTAGGTAGAGAATTTACTCTAAACAGATCCATCCTTCCTATGTGTGTCTCACAGGAGGCATCTGCATCAGGCACCCTGGGTGATTTGTCTGGGTACCATAAATGGAATGGTTTGAAGTAAGTTCAGCGGAAGTGGCTTCCACTGCTTACACTACCTCAGCCTGAAGAACAAAGGCCCTGTGGTAGACCTCAGGAATAAGAACACGTACATAACCTCCAGTTGAACATAATTATTTTTTGCTTTCATCTTTGCATCCTGCTTGACTATTTATTTCCACCAAGGTACCTTCCTGTTCCTACCAATACATAGTTCTATCTAGCTGAGCCTGAAGAGCAACAAGACACTCCCCAACAAACTCTCTAGCAGGCAGCACCAGTCTCAGCTATGGCATCCAGTATCTTGCTGTCACAGGCACCAGATCCTATAAACATCCCAATACTTCCCTGGTTGCCACCTTCAATGTAACTCATTCCTTTAGGGAGTCCCATTCCCGCACTATTATCCAGAAGCTGATACTAACCTGTGCAGTACTGCAAAGCATCTAGTACAATATGTTTCTACTCAGTGTTGCTGCAAATGCCACACTGACTTATGTGTCTGCATGTACCTGCCTTCAGGACATGACCCTGTATCCAGCTGCACAACAGACATGAGGATGTGGCAGCGCTGCTAACTAGCTTCAGCTGTAGGATGCAAAGCAGTGCTTGGTGCACACAAAAAAACAGAAAGCACTAATACTTGGTTTACTCAGACTATGAAAAGAAGACAGACATGGAGCATTGAGAAGAGACTGCAATGCAGCTGGCTTTTTTAATTACTTCTTGGCTTTGACCACTACACTAAGCACACTGCTAAACTCTTCTTTCAGAGCATGGCTTTCAGAATGAACCATGACTAATGCAGTTTCTTCTTTTCTATGGCCACCATCCTGCTGTTAGTGGCCATGTCCTCTGTCTGAATAGGCTTTAATAATCTGGTTCTAAGTAAAATATATTTTTAAATTTTAAAAACAAAAATAAATAAGTCTTAATCTCAAACCAGATGATCTTACAGCTGAAAGATACTGCTGTCCATCAGCCCTGCCTTCTGTGTAATGTTTGTAGAGTAAGCAGCAAAGCACTTTTAGCTCTCCAGTAAGCAAACCAGAGGACCTGAGATGACTGTTGCAGTGTTCCTCAGGGTGCTTGAATATCCTCTTAAAGAAACTGCAAAAGAATCCACTTATAGGATGTATGCCCAGTTATACATCATGCAAATGTATACATGGTCTGTTACACAAAGCTACAATATACCATCTTTGCTTTGACCTGCGTTGTACCTGCTTACTATAGTGCAGCAGCCCTTACCCATCAGCTATGATACCTACTTCATCTTCTAGGCAACCGACAGCCTGAATCTGTTTTTCACTCAAGCACCCTGTCAGCCTTTTTTTTTTTTAAAAAAAAAAAAAAGAAAGGAAAAATTCCTATACTAAGTATATCTAGGCTCTGCTAGAACTCACAGTATTAGTCCCCAAGCACTTAAAGGGCTTTATTGGAGTGCACTGTTGCTCCTGCCACTCCAGACACCTTCATTTCCTTCCAGAGAAGAGCTGGGCACATTGGAAAATGCCTTGTGCTCATATGCAGGTAGAATGCAACCGCAATTTGTCCCCCAGAGTTAGGACACCATGAGGTGTCATGGAGCACATCTGCGCTACGGTACAGAAGACAACACTCAGGCCATGTTTTTTCTGATTTCCAAACCTGCCAGTGAAAGAGCAATAGTTGTACAGACCTAATTATGTTTCTTAATGCTACTCCACCTCTCCACATTCCTCACTATCCACATTGAATTTCAGGTGGGAGTATCTCTTCAACTCAGTTGCAGTAAGATCCATCCATTTACTAACCTGTTTTTATATGGATTTGGGGGCATTTCATGCTTGTATTGGCTTTGTGTGGCAAGGTTTTGGTAGCAGGGGGGGTGGGTTGGGGCAGGGTTACAGGAGCGACTTCCATAAGAAGGTGCTGGAAGCTTTCCCTGTGTCCGACAGAGCCAATACCAGCCGGCTCTAAGACGGACCCACCGCCAGCCAAGGCCGAGCCAATCAGCAATAGTGGCAATGCCTCTGTGATAACATTTTTAAGAAGGAAAAAAAAGTTGGGACAGATGGAAAATGGCAGCTGGAGAGAGGAGTGAGAACATGTAAGAGAAACAACCCTGCGGACACCAAGGTCAGTGAAGAAGGAGGGGGAGGAGATGCTCCAGGCACCAGAGCAGAGATTCCCCTGCAGCCTGTGGGGAAGACCATGGTGAGGCAGGCTGTCCCCCTGCAGTCCACGGAGGTCCACAGTGGAGCAGATCTCCACCTGCAGCCCGTGGAGGACCCCACGCCGGAGCAGGTGGGGTCCTGAAGGAGGCTGTGACCCCGTGGGAACCCCGCGCTGGAGCAGGCTCCTGGCAGGACCTGCAGATCTGTGGAGAGAGGAGCCCACGGAGCAGGTTTTCTGGCAGGACTTGTGACCCCATGGGGGACCCACGCTGGAGCAGTGTGCTCCTGAAGGACTGCACGCCGTGGAAAGGACCCACGCTGGAGCAGTGTGCTCCTGAAGGACTGCACACCGCGGAAGGGACCTATGCTGGAGCAGTTCATGAAGAACTGCAGCCCGTGGGAAGGACCCACGTTGGAGAAGTTTGTGGAGGACTGTCTCCTGTGGGAGGGACCCCACGCTGGAGCAGGGGAAGAGTGTGATGAGCCCTCCCCCTGAGGAGGATGAAGTGGCAGAAATAACGTGTGATGAACTGACCGTAAACCCTATTCCCCGTCCCCCTGTGCCGCTGGGGGGGGTAGGTGGAGAATCCGGGAGTGAAGTTGTGCCCGGGAAGAAGGGAGGAGGAGGGCAGGTGTTCTGAGATTTGGGTTTATTTCTCATTACCCCACTCTGGTTGATTGGTAATAAACTGAGTTAATTTTCCCCAAGTTGAGTCTGTTTTGCCCATGATGGTAATTGGTGAGTGATCTCTCCTGTCCTTATCTCAACCCACAAGCCCTTTGTTATATTTTCTCTCCCCTGACCAGCTGAGGAGGGGGAAGTGATAGAGCAGCTTTGGTGGGCACCTGGTGTTCAGCCAGGGTCAAACCACCACAATGATGAACTGTGACTGGCGTGTTACAGTTAGTAGTTGTTGCACAAGAAGAGTGAGGGATCACTCAGACAGATCTGATCTAGTACTTTAGTTTATTGAGTTTTAATCAGTAAATTTGGGTATGTAAAATACTTAATAAGTACAGATGGATTGGCGGTCAATACTATTTACTACAGTTAAAGTTAGTATGGGATAAAAAGGTTATCACTTAAGCTTACTATACATATCTTAAACATTACATACATGCAAAAAATGTCACTTACCAACCCACTGATGCCTGGTGTCAGGTAAGGGATCTCTCAGCCTCAAGGGGTAACCTTGAGAGGCGTCCCTACTCAAGGGGAGATCACCCCAGCGCAGCCAGCTCCTATGGAGCTGATGGCTGCAGATATTTATAGTGTGAAGTGGTTGATTTGTAGTCAGATTTTCTGCTGTGTTAATGCAGTTTCAGCTGCTTATCAGCCCGGTCTCCAGCCAAACTGGTTTTTTGGGGTTTGGTGCCGAGTTCTCACCGATAGCTTCATCCAATAGGATTAACTTTGATTAGGCCTACTTGCTGAGCATCTGCCTGGAGTAGTCTATAAACAGCAGTACCTAGTCAAAGTTTTAGCTTTTTCTGTGAGCTAAATAGTACCTGCTCTTTTTTATTCTAAATTGTGAAACTGGCAAACAGCTCTGAATTCTTGTCCATACTGAAATGGACTGAGAACTAAACAATCTGATAAATATTTATGTAGCAAGGCAGCTATGACATCCAGAGGAGATGCCTGGTCTTGGAATACTTTTATTGTTCTCATTGCCATTTACTACTAAAATCAGGTATTTAAACCAACCTGTTACACAACAGCAGACACATCTCATGAAAAAGTTAAGTATTTATTTCTAACTGTTATATAGCTCCAGAGAATGAAAATTATTCTCTAGAGGAAAACAATTTATTCAACAAACACTTCCTAAAAAGTACATAACTTAACTGCCAACAAGAAGGAGATCCTGGTTTCTTCTCCACTGCTCCCATGACCCCATGCCTTCACAGAGCTAACAGCCTCTTTCATTCAGCAGAACATTTCCAAGAGAAACTGCTGTCCTCCTTTTTTGCAGTTGTGGCTGTCATTATTCTTCTTCATTTGGAAGAAACCGTTTTGCTCTGTCCAATTTGTCCAGAACCTCACTATAAAGACCAATCATCTGGAGAATATAAGCACCATAGTTGTCAACAAGGATGGATAAAGTTGTATCATTCAACTAGATAATACAACAAAGTGACAGGGAACAGAAGCAAGGGAATAGGTGGGAGACTATCACCAGCTTCTAAACCTAAAATTTCAGATTGATGTAAAGACTTTGGCACAGATTTAAATACAGTGGTTTAATTAAAATTAGTTAAATCAGTGCAACCTAACAAAGGTGGTTTTATTTATACTGACATAAAGCATAGTTTATTGCCGAGTTTTATATCAGTGAATAAACCTATTCACAGAATCACAGAACGGTTGAGGTTGGAAGGGAGTGATCTCAATTCTTATTGTCTTAACTGATGTACTTAAAATGGTATAAAAGCTGCAACCAGCTCTTGATTGCCCAGCTCGTGCGTAAGACAACGAACGATGACCGCATACACCAGCCAGGCTGCACTGTGTTGCAATCAAGGTAGGAGCACCAGCCAAAAACCATAGAGAGAAGCTTACTTGTGACAGAATAAGAAAAAGTGTCAATGCTTTCTGCAGAGGTACTAGCCCTGAAATTTCTCCCTCACAGGAAGTAGCTAAGCTACACCTGAAAAGATGAGCTTTAATAATTTTATTCACATCAGCTTAAACCCTATTCATAAGACACTAGATTATACCAGAAACCAAGCCTGAAAGTATTCATACAACAGCTGATTTAAGTAAACGGGTACAGCAGTTTGACTTTAGTGAAAGCAGGCAAGGTACAAGGGTTCTCCCATGGCCACAAATAGTCAGAAGTTTATTTCCAGTCAGCCATTTAAATGATCCTTCCAGTAAAAGGACACTACATTACTTTTTCTATTGTCTATCAAAACTCTTCTGGCCTCATTTTGAAAAAATCTTTTGGCATCAAGCTCTCCCAAAATATTTAAGTACCATGCTTCTCCTGAAACTCTTTAAAGATCATCTGTAGTGGTTTCTTCACCCAGATCCATATCTCAAATTCAGGCCAGACATCCAATCCCCCATCCTCAAATCCATCTGCTTACACTTACGTGGCCTTCGTAGCTTTTCTTCAGAGACCCTAAGTGATTGAGCAAACGCATTCCTAATCCACACCACTGCTCAGCTTCCTTATATTTACCAACAGTATACTGAAATATTCCTGTATTCCAGGCTCTTGTCATCAACCAAAGGATCTCCGTCTCTGGGTAAGCATCCTGGAGTAGCAAAGAAGCAGCAGCTCATCAGAAAATACTCTTACTTCAAACCTGACAAGTGAAGAGCGCATCAGAGTTCAGTTTTAAAGTGGGAAAACAGTTGGGTTTGGGGTTTTTTTTTCTTCCTAAGCAAAGGGCAATTCCTTCAGAGCCATCCTGTACTTCACAGCTCATCTGCACTACTCTCAAACAGCTTGTTTCTAACACGGGTAAGTCATGGTGCAATTACCTACTGGTAGGTCAGAAAATACAACTCTGTGGGACTGGGAATGATACTAGAATGGAATTATGCTTTCCAACAGCCTGTCTGCAGACAGGCTGAGCTTGCTGCCGCAGTACTTTCCAGTTTATCCAAATAGTACTGAATGGCAGGACATAGTTGCTCACTACAGATGAGAAGCAGCAGTTCTTACGTCTTCAGAATTTCTCTATGCGCTGTGGCAATGGCTTGCCAGAGTGAAAGCTGCCCTTATAACTGCAGAACGGAAGCCAGAGTACCCAACAATACTTTGAACCTGGTGGGGAACTGATTCAGTTGGGGAAGGGAAGCAGAAGCAATTATTTGCCATGCAAATCCTTAAGGGGAGGCTGGAAGGACTTCTTTTCCCTCTTTGATAGATACTTCTCATCCTAAGTAAGAGGGTGCAGAGTGAATTTTTGAACTGCAACATCCATTTCTGAATAGGAGGTATAAATCATGAGTGGTGTACCAGCTTTCTAACTGATAATGAACTGATGTAATGCCCCAGTGTCCACCTCCTAGCATGGTACCAATTAGTACCTGCTGCCATGAGCAAGACTGCAAAAGAAGGCCTTCTAGTACTGTGAAGTTTTGCTGTTATGAGTATCAGTCCACATTAACACTTCATTCATATCCCTCAACAAGAACATTATCAAAGTTATAGATGAGAACTTTGGTGAAAGGCAGGCACAAATGTGGACACATTTTGGGGGAAGTCAGGAACAGCATATATTTATGCCACTTCTATAAAAGAAGAGACATTCAAACCTGACTAAAGAAACAGCCATGCAACAGAATGAAGCTATGAATCATAGTATTGGTTTCATTAATCCTGAACAGGAATGCTCCTTAACTGATTTTTAGCTATGAAATTCTAAGTAGAAATGTCTGACTTCCTCAGTACAACTGCCTTCACTGTACAGCATTATGCTTCAGGCCTGAAAGGAGCAGCAGAAATGCTTACTGAAAGATTTTACTCTCCATATACCTGTCCTCACAGAAACAAGACACATGGTGCCACAAGTACTGACAGCACAGGAATCTAGTTCTAGGTCATTTGGAAAAAATAGTAACATAATAAGTTCCCAAATACATTTAACAAAACAGAGCTGAGAAAAAAGCAGGACCAGTATCCAAATTTTAGCTGGCTTTAAACTGATCTGGAAAAGTAATCTGCATTTAAAAAACTATATTCAGCATAAGAATGTAGAAAGCAAGAGGAAGAAAGATGGATGTTCTAGCTCAAGATGTTTCTAAAATAGGCACTGTAAATTTGGTCTTAGATGTCTCTAAAAAAGCCCTTACAAAATCCAGGGAAATTCATAATTCAGTCATAAGTATCCAAGAGGCATTTCTTTTGAGGTAATTTCAGTGTATCTTTTACTGAAGAAGTCTTAGCTGCTCCATATATAACACTATGCAATGTTCAGTCTACTAATGATTCTCATTCTGGAGAGAATTTTTTAAAAATGTGCTCAGAATCATCTCCCAATCCCTTGTTTTCCTGTTCTACTTACTGTGCTGCTAACTACACTCAGAGCATCTTCAAAGTAGTGCCACACCTCCTGCAGTACACAGGCATCCAAGTCTGTTAGTCCAGTTGGCAAAGAAAGATTAATCAAACTATGTAGGCATTTGCTGAGAATTGAAACAGAGCAAAAGAGGAAACAATAAATACCAAGTGCACAAACAGCTTCTTTTTAGTATCAGCAGCACACTAACTTACGTCTCTATGATTGTCAGACAGACATGTCCACCTTGGTGCTTACTACACTCACATTCTTATAGCAGAAACATATCTTTTCCTAGTATCAGATCTCATTCGTACAAACTATGCAAAAAGAGAGCCAAGAGCAGCAAGTATTTCATTATTTTCATTGCTGGGCTCTAAAGTAACACAGAAGGAAAGACATAATATTTTCTAGGGTGGTACACATGACAGCGAGGAAAAAGTACCTTTTCTAACTTCACCAACAAGAACTAATAGTCAGCATCCACAGAAAACCAGTAACAAATACATGGTTTCTGAAAACAGGTCTGTCTTTCTCGGCTGAAGTGAGAAAGGCAGTATTAACTGTTGCCTTTGCCCAGTGGCTACTGCAAGGAACTTGAAAAGGAGGAAAAAAAATCCTTCATGGGACACAAATGAGAAAGAAGGACACATACCAGGTTGTTTTTCAGATTCCATAAGGTACAGCTGTTAGAGAGCCAGTTACCCAGCAAAATAAATCATGTATGTACTATGGCATCATATCACTAACTACAACTCATGGCTTTCTTCTCAGCCCTTAATTCCTCTTCACTTCATTGTCTTTGAAATACCTAGTTCACTACTGCAGGGTAACATTTGAAATGAACACCTTCCTCATAAGAAACAGCCACAGACCTCTTCTGGATCCAATTTTCATTTTTCTTCCTCAATTGATTCATTTATTGGAAATATGAATGTTTCAGAAAATATGCCAGGTAAATAAATTGCAGTTAACACAACCATTAGACAGTCATACTTAAGAGGCACACTGGTTAGCCAGCAAGAAGTGGAACCTTGCACATAAACTAAAATCCACTTTTTTCAAATTGCAGGTTTTATTCTCTGTCAGCATTTCCAGTCACAGGCTCATGGCAAAGCTATGTGATAACACTAACCTAAATTTCACAGCATCAATGACAGGCTGCTTTCTGTGAAGATTTAGTGCACTCTTGAGAGCTTTCGTACACAGTACAGGATACCGAGCTGGAGATTCCATTGCTAATGCTTAAATGCAAAAGAAAATAGAGAAGAAAGAAATGACTGGAGCCAGACTTTAATCTCATTGCTCACTAAAATAAATGATAGCATGTTGCCAGATTCCTTGTGATAAACAACTGAAATGAGATTTGCTTAATGCCTGGGCTGGTCACAAGCTAGTGCTTCTCTACTACTTTCCTACTGTGCACTTCATCAATGAGGACTACAAGGCAGAAGCACAGTAGGTTTCATAATTTACATGTACACACTACTGTTTACTTCTGGTGCAGCAACCCAAAAATATTGGGGGGAGGTTTCTAAAATAAAGAGTATTGTTTTGTTTGTCTCCTTGAACCTAAGAATCTGGATAGAAAAATTAGGCAGGAGCAGGATGTCAGTATGGTGTTTATAAGCCCAGGTGCATACTCCCTCAAGACAAGGGAGATAAGGAGGTGTTTATGCAGTCCATAGAATCCCCTGCAAAGATGTGCCATAGTAGCTCTAAATTTTACTCATCTTCCTTGGATCCTACTCTAGATTCTCAAGGACGCATGACTAGAACTTTGTGATGGAAGTATGGTACAGCATAAAGAAGTGCTATTTAAAAATTAACTACACTAACTTTAAGTGGAAACTGTGTATCTATCCAAAGTCCACATCCTAAAACTTCTGTATTGGGGTGTGAATCTGCTAGGGTCATTCTCTGGCCTTTGCCAGTTTGGAGCTTGTAAAAGTTTATCTGAATAATCTTTTCCAGACTCACAATCTATACAAATGTCTCACGGTCTAGAAATGGAAGGATGTCACAAATTTCTGGTTCATCATCCACATAATACGGTATTTCAAAATACCGATCTCCTAATGTTGCTGAGATCCTAAGCATCTTTGCTTTAGGACAAAATATATATGGTTAGACCCATTTTCTGCATGCTGCACAATGCATGATAATCCTGTTCACCCCAAATGAACAGGAAAGAGCAACAAAAACTGTTTTTCATGACTTGAAGAACTATGCAGTCCTTACATGCAATGATTTCTAGCGTCTTGACCTCTGTTTGTGGTTGCTCCCATACTGACTCCATAAGGTTGTGGAGTGTTGGATCATTCAGTTTGGATCTTGCTTCAAATTCATAAAGCAGCAACAAAGTGTCCGTTGGGTCTTTAGCAAAATCTCCTACAGAAGAGACAGAACTGCCTGTATGTAATGATTTATTTTCTTAAAGCCACATGGTGTACCATAAGGTATAAATTTTGCTTCCAACAGGCAGGAAAACCATCAAGGTACTCAGATTTAACAGGAGAGTAAGTGGAACTCTGAAGTAGCCTTGGACAGAAACCTCAGATGTCCAAAGCACAACCCCACCAACCACCATGCCTCGCCCCCCAAAAAACCTGGATTGTCTGTAATTGGCTAAATTCATGCAACCCTCCTAGGCAAGGTAATAGCTACTAGGGAAGCCATTTTCATAGATAGGTAAAAGAGGTACCAGAAGGCCAGCTTATGAAAGAAGTTATCATCAGCTTCAAATTTTTCTATAGGACTTGTCCCCTTTCTGGTAGGAAAGCCCTCAGGAAATCCTTAAACACAGAACAAGGGTGGCAGAACAGCAGAACTGCTAGGAAGGTGTCAACCTGATACAAATGCCAAACAATCCTTTACGGAACTATCACAAAGACCTTTGTTTTTACATCTAAAAGACATTCTCCGATTCCTCCAGGGCAACAGGCTTTTCACTAGACCTTAGCTAATGCGTGGACGAGTGAAGGAAGCACCAGGCTACCATTCCACAAAGCTTTGCAGGAGAAACTCCAATACGTTCCTGTACTGAGATAATCAACCCCTTGGGATTTTAAAGATGGAAATTTAAAAGGGAAGAAGTCTTCCTGAGCTACCTTTCCTTCAGTGCAAAAGAACAAAGAGAATCCCAAATCCAGGCCATATAATGAACCTTTCATTCTGAAATTTTAAGGGGGAAAAAACCAGCAAGTAAATTTCTTGACAGAAGTTAAATACTAATGCATCTTACAATGGAAACTCCATGGTGTCCCAAACCTATAACTGAAAAGAAAGCAGACTACAGGCCAGACGAGGAATGTCTAATGGAATTTTTCTACTAATATACTACCCAAAAAGTGAAGCATGCATCCTCTAGGCTAACAGTCACTCAGCATCTCAGCTGTCAGCTGAAAACATGCCAGTCTCCACGTAATATCTGATCTAAATTGACATGGAATAGTCAGGGAACAGAGGATGGGTTTTGGCACTTCAAAGGGTGGTAGCAGGACTTTCTGTATTCTGCAATGCCTTATATGGAAAGAGGCTAGTAAAACTAAGAGTGACTCCACTCTAGATCAAAAAGCTTGGCGTTTCTTAAGATTTAAGACAGAACAGCCAACCCAACTTCACTCTGAAAGATTGTTCCACACTTCACAGCACCTATACAATAAAACAACATACAAAAAACAGTAGTTAGCTTTGCCAGCTCTTTTACCATATTGCCATATATCTGCTTCAACACCCTTCAGGTGAGACAGCAATTCCATATGCCCTGTATTTTTCATTAATGTGGTGACTAAGTCTAAGAGTTACTTGTGCTGAACAGGCACACTTTGTAGCTTACCTGTTAATTTCAGAACTTTCCATATCTCCTTGCATGCCTGGAGATGTTGAAGGGCCTGAGTCAAAAGCTCTGTCTATTTTACAAAATTTAAGATGTTATTTTTGTCATAGTTTTAAAAGCGAAAGGAATATATATGTCACAACTAACAGGATCTTTATACCTAACTATAAAATAAGTTAAGAATCAACCTAATTAGTACATAATCTACATCAGTTACTGGTTTTTGGGGGGGGCAGGGTGGGGGTGGGGTGGTTCTCTCTCTTTTTTCAAAGACCTCCACACCTCAGACAAAGCCTCCTCACACTGAATGTTCCATTGGCCCAGAAAGAACCATACGGGTTCCTGTGGGACATCATTTATTTTAGCTCCCAAGCATAAAATAGTACTATTGAGACTGACAAACCACTAAATCCCAGAACACAAATTGCTGTGCATTGGTCTTCACAAAAGTAAGTTTCTACAACAATCACTGTGCAGCAGACTTCCGTACTTCCTTCAAAACTACTGTACATTTTCCTTAATCTTCTTACCACAGTAAGTACAACACCCCCAAAAAAGGATGTATGCATAAAAAACAAAAAAAAATTGTGAGCTTTATCACAACCATACTGATAACTACTTTCAGCAATGGCATAATCCTAAAGATGCAGTAATTATCTGCCTGACCAACCAATGTTTAGCAGCAGACTCCTTACATAATATATAAGGTAGACTGAAATTCTGCTAACAAAAAGTACTGCCCTTTGCTGATATAAATTTGTTCAAATCCACTGAAGTCAAGAGAACTAATTTACAGAAATCCAACATTTACAATTGTCTGGAAAGCACTAGGTGCATTGATTCCAATTAACTATGAAAGGTTCTCATGCTTACATTCTCAATATCCTGTTCTGAGTGAAAAAAACTAAGACTTCGAAATCAAAAGAAAAAACGCTACACTGATACATACAGAATCAGTTAACACAGCAACGCCCTACCTGTTCAGAAGGTGTTACTTGTTGTCTCCCCATTTCCAGATCAACTGCAGCTGCCATTAACAGGCATGTCTTCTGAGCAATTAGAACAGCTTTGTCAGAAGGACAAAACTGGGACAACTGACACCAAAAATAGGAAAAGGTAATGAGAATTCTGCCCATATAAAGCAATTTGCTCATGAACAGATGATTGCTGAGTCTCCTCTATGACACTTTTAGTAATCAGTCATGAATAGTATATATTCATTTTGCAATTTTACTTATACAATTACACAAGATTACTTAAATATAAAGTGTAAAGCAGTGTTGGAGTCCCCCTCTCTACAAACACATACAAAATTGACAGTGTTGGTAGAAGTTCTGTATGGAGATCAGGACTTGAGTACTTAACATGTTTGTATTAATGATACAGTTTCCAAACATCATTTATTTTAGAAAGTTCTCACTGAAGTCTCAGTTTCTTATTACATTTTTAAGCAACAGAATATAGTATGACAATAATGCTTACATTTTGTATTACAAGTCAATCTCCTTCTGACACAAGTGCACCATCTTCAGAGCACACAAGCATGTCTCCAAGCAGATACTTTATACAAGGATGTAACTTCTAACAGAACTAGACAGATGACAGTATTCCTCAATCAGAGATAGTACTAGCAAAAGTACATACCTTGAAAGACAGTAGAAAAAAATCCCTCATCTTTTCAGGGCAGCCCCTGAACTGTACAGCTAAGTTCCAAGCTAGCAAAGACATAAAAAATGGAGACTAGAATAAAAGTCTTCAACATTACAGGCATGCTCATCTAATCTCCAGTAATAGGCAGTTCACATTCTAAAATTCACTTTCTTAATCAAAATATAATCAACAGCTCATTTAACAACAGTAGGAAACACCATTATTAGTGATTTGTTAAAACAGTTTATTCATGCTTTCAAATTTTGTCTTAATTTCATCATAACCAATTATCCATTCTACCATATACCCTACCCACAAGAGCATGAACTGGAAGAAGCATTTTCTTATGTCAGTAAACAAAACTAGTATCTGAGTAAGTGTTGAACAATATTCCCAAGACAAATTTAAAAAAAGGAAAAAAAATCCCACATTCTGAAACATTCTCCATTTTACCCCAGCAGGGTCAAGTACATGGCAATTAAACACACAATTCTGATTAGTAAATGGATGAGACATCTAAAGACAATCAAATGATTTATGTGTGAGAATCTGACCCAATTAAATGTTTAGATTCTACAGTGACTTTGCAGATCCTAACTTTCATGTTAATTTATTCCCTAGGACATGTTTTTGTAGTGTCTGAATTGTTTATTCTGTGAGACTGTTGCCTTGGAAAGGTCATGGTCAGCACAGATTCCATTCACACTCATGTTACTGTATTTGACCTCTGCTGCTTCTCACTCTCCTTCACTCCTCTTTATTGGAGCACGGCTACATTGTGAGGATGTGTGCAAAAGCTCATCATGGCAGATGTCTTCTATTATTGATTTCAACTATTTTCTCTCCTGTATGCTCTGGCAGAAGCAAGAATCTGAAAAACTGCTTCAACCCATTACCCTATACTTATATTTTTTATTTATAGACAGCAAATGCACTGACTCCTTTACCAAAACAGTGTAACAAAGACTACTAAGCGAGAATCCAGAGACACACTAGGATAGGGCTTAGGACAGCTCCATGGGAGCTGCATTTCCCACTAGGAAACACTTTATCTATGATAATGTTTGCCATTTAGATTTCATATACTGTAGTTCAAGGCAAACTCCAGACTGCTGATTTAAGGGACTAATTAAGACAGTCTATCTGGGTGGCAGAGGTAAGCTCATCCTGCACCAATCACACCAGTACACTCATCTGAACTTCCTAACTCTTATTTTGCCTACATGAGGATATGCATACTGAGGATTGGCAGTAAGTTTTTTTTATTGCTCTTAGCAGCATTTGTTTTCAGATATTGAAGAAAACCATTATCCTTTCTATTTGCCTGATCTTAAATTTTACTTCTGTAACAGAGTCTTGGTAGCAAAGGGCTAAGAGAAAAATAGTGAACTATGAAGAGTTGTATCACAGACACATACAACAATTCCTGTGGTGAAGGGAATAATTATCAGCTGTGCCATCAGTCAAATAGAGCTTGTGTGAGTATTTGTCTTGATAACTGACTTAAAACATGAGTCATATCAGAGAGTTTCAGAAGACAGAAAATGCAGCAGAACTTTAAGACTAGTTAAGGCAGCAACTGCCAAAGGTGACAAGTTTTATAAAACTACTACATCTTTAAACACTTCTTTCTTCCTTAAGGCCTGGCTAAGTGGAGATGGAGGGGATTCAGTTTAGATTTTGAGAGTGCAACCTACCAACTTTTCTAAACCAGTGAGCTTCAAGGATCCTCATGTCCCCTGTAAATTTCTCTTCTGTGAAAGACTCAGCAAGTCTCTTGCGAGCTGCAGAAAATATGTTGTTCAATATGTAAGTAACACTTTTTGAGCAGAATAAAAACATTTCCAAATCTAATAACTACACTACAAAACACAGGTTTCCAAACCTCCCATATAATTCCTGATGAAGAGTTATTCTCACAACTTAAATCTAATATGCTTGACCAGAGAGGCTTATAAAAACCATCAAAAGGTGCCTCAAACAGCATTTTAGATAAGATATATAAGGCTGCCAACAAGTACTGCCTCTTCAAAGTTTACTGACACCAAAGTCTAATGCAGATGAGTTTTACTTAATTTCACAAAAAGTTGAGGGTTTTAAAATTTAATAACAGGTTTGAGGCCTTTCTTCAAGGAACCTTTAATTAATTTAATTCTAGTCTTTATTCTCTTCTCCTGGTAGCAGTAAGAATGGCTAGTGTAGAAAAAGTTCTACAATCTCATTCACTTTCTTGTCCAAGATAGGAACAGAGGGATAAAAAAGATTTAGTGAAAGTTAAGTATTTCTTCTGACAGAGAAAAGTCCTCCGTAAAACTCCTGTACCTCTTCCAGTGCAAACAAGACAATTCTTTTTCAAAGGACAGCACAACTTAACAGTGGGAACCAATTTTGACAAGCCTCTCCTGTCTTTCAGCAATTTACTGTTACTTCTTGTAGTTTTCTAAGCCTTCCAGGGCAAAAAAATGAAGCATTAACTTCATTTAAAAAATGTTCCTTTTTGAACAGCTAGAACAGCGAAGACCACCACTGGCATTTAATTAATGCCAGTAGAAAGGTACGCTGGTAATTCAGTTTACAAAACCAAACTTCTTCGTTTTGTGGTAGCTCTGCTACTAAAGATACTTTGTTCCTGCCAATGCAGTCAAAGTAGGAGACTGTCACTTGAGGCCACCCAGGCTGTGGCTTGTACCCAAATATCTGTTATTTGCATGCATGGCCTTATGAAGGATTAAAGGAAAACTGCCTAGAAGAGACTGCCCCTTTGTCTGAGAGAAGCTCCCAAGTACAGGCTTTACTAGAAACAGGTTTCCCAACACTAGCCTGCAAGCTTTCCACAGCAAAAACCTGTAGCACTTCACACCACATACCCAACTTCACAACACTGTTGAATCTCCAGTTTTAATTTTCACTGATTTCAGTGGCAAGTTGGGAACGTAGACCGAAATAAAGAGTCTAAACATTTGGTTGGTTTAGACTTAATCATATCACAAAATGTTCACAGATGGAAGAACTACAGAAAATGTAAACAAAAAAGCATACCCAAGGTCAAGTAAGTCAGCATTGAGTTGATATCTTCATCTCTGGAATGGAGGAAAAACTAAGTTTTAGAAAATGTTTGATTAACTTTCTTACAATGGAACACATTATTTATGTTGAAATACATCTCCGTAATTATGGATGTCATCATTCCTCCCCTGACAAACATCTCAGGCATTAGAAACATCTGGCATTTGAAGATGCAGAAAGAGTACTGAAGGCCTGCAAGAAGTTCTGTTATCTACAGCAGTGAAGGTCATTGTAGAAGTGCAGCGGGAGATTTTCCCAGTTGTTGGGGCTGCAGGTTAAACTTCAAACCCCACTGACACTACGCTGTTTTCTTGACAGTCAAAATCCAGCAGTACAGTTCTCCTACTTCTAAGCCAACACACCATTTGCGAAGTGGCTAGTCTTCAGCAAGGGAGGTCCCACTCTGAAGTTCTCACTCAGAACTTCTGAAAGATATCACATCCTAGCATCAAAGTTAAAGAGGTTGCTTAGTTTACGTTCCCCATCAAAAACAGCTCACAGTCTTACGCATTAATAAAAGAGGAAGGCAAAACACAAATAATTAAAGGAAAGATTATACAAGTAGAAAAGATGTTCCTATGTGATGTCATTAGGTCAAGTTTGGAAGTCATCTGGGTGGACTTTTTACTAGCAGAGAAACCAATCTCTTGATTACTCTGCAAGAAAATAAGCCCAGCAAGAAAATATTACACCATTTGTACAATATATCCACTGTAAGAAAATGGTTTTGCAAATAGACTCACCTTTTCTCTTCATTTTCTGCCATGAACTTTGACAACATAAGACGAACCAAACATCTAAATATGAGAAAAACAAGCAATGAAGAAAGAAGAAATTTTTTTCTCACTGTGTACTTCGCCCTAATTTTCCAGAAAGGATCTCACTTTTCTTCCTTATGCTATCAGCCCATGGAACTCACAGAAGAATTCGAAGTGTCAAACTGAGAATAAGATTATACTATTTCCCACCCTATTGCCTTATTTCGTATATCACTTTGTTAAATCATGTAACAGTAAGTAAATAAAGGTACTTTAACAAAGGCTTTAAGCAAATATTGGAATAAATACATCTGTCTCACAATATTTGTTTTTATAAACATGATGGAGTATTTCAATAAGAAGATATTGCTTCATCAGAGGATACAAACAAACTGTTATTTTCACCAAATATATTGTTGCAATCTCATTAGAGTCACTGTTGGTCATCTGTTCAAATCACAATGTAATCATAAAATTCAGAGCAACTAATACTATTTGCTTGGGAGAGACTTGGAACATCTGTACATATTAAGAGTTCAGGCCTGAGGTACATCTGCAGCACCAAAAAGACTGCTAACTAATCTTTCATCTAACCTGTTTTCCACCTTCCTCAATATAATAAATTATTTTTGAAAAAGAAACCACAAAAATTTCTCTTTCCTTATAAATATACTGAATTCTCACTTTAAAGCTGCAAATAATTGTCGGCAGTCTTGTAAATGTTCAGACAAATACTCCAAAGCTTTGATAGCCACAAGTTGTTGTTCATTCTGAAAATAAATTAAAACATATTTTGTATAAACTGCACTACCTCGGTTACCACCAAAAAAACCCCCTAACCTTAAAGCAACAGCATATTCTAAAAGTCCATGCCATTTACTAGCAGGAAAAAGAACAAAGGACTCTGCACAGAAGACCCTCAGAGTCAAGAGAAAACCACAAGGAGAGATCACACAATTTCATGCACAAAGAGCCTATGGCAAGAACAGGATCAGTACAGGCTGGCAAGGCTGTCATGCCTTACAGTGGTATGAACAAAGCCTGAAAAGGCAACCAAAACCCTCTTCTAATTATGCCAATGTAATCAGCCAGTTCAGACATCACTCGAGTCACCAACCAAGCAGCAAATAGGAGGGACAAATGACTTTTCAGTCTTTTCATGGTTGACTTATGTGTATGTTGTACACAGCTTCCCCCCTAGCACGTCAAAGATCAAGTCCCAGGGGCAGAAAAAGACGTAACATTCTGCTAAGGAGAATTTTACAGAAATACACCATGTCATTTCCAGATACCAACATTTATAACTCAGAAACCTTTATTTTCCTGAAGAAATATTAAAAAAATACAATTTCTTTATATGTGAAATAAATTTCTACTTTGCATTACACAACACGTTTCAGTGAGACCTTGGTCACAGAAGCATGGAATACTTAGAAATGCATGAAATACATAGAAATATTAAAAGTAGGCCAGGTTACAGAGCTTACAGCTGTCCTACTTATATCAATATTGCAAAGTAAAGACAATGTTATCTGCTCTACCTCTAAAGCAATTTGGGCAGCTAAACTCAGGAGGTTAGTGCCTGTATTTTCATCCACTCTCAGCTTGTCTTCATGTTGAGATAACTTTTCTGCTAGCTTCCCCATTTCAATAACTGCTTCCACAGCTGAAATATACATAGGGAAAAATTAATTTTTTTTAACAGAAGCAATTGGAAGGTGAAAAGTTCTACTGTTTTAATGAGGCTTTAAAACAACTTATGAAAGGCTGAATTTATTTTTTTAATATGAAAAACCAAGACAAGAAAACCTGACCATACCAGCACTTCTCAACAATTACGCATTTCTTCCTAGAGAGGTGCCAAAAGGCTTTCCAAGCTACTAATCTAAGGGAACAAGGATGCCATACAAATGAAACTCTATCTCACATCCTTAATTTTGTTCTGCTAAATAACTGTTTGTCACCAAAGACAGAAGACTTTCTCTAATACATCGTCTGGGCGTGATTCCAAGCTCCCACATCTTGGCTTGTGCTAAGGGTGCTGCTGGTTTTATGTTCACACTGTGCTGTGGTTCCCACTCTATATTATGCGAACAAATTATGCTGTCATTAAAAAGATGTATAGAGAACAATTTATTGGCACAGAATATTGGCACAGAACTCATCGGAAAATAAGCTCTGCATGTTACTCTGTATTCTAAGTAAATGTAGACTATATTTCTCAATTTCCATTTCTTGAGCTAAGATTCTCATTAAAATATGCAATGGCAGAACTCATTATAAAGGAGAAAGAGTCTACAGAGATATGTCATTCTGTAAGTCACATCAGTAATTCATGTATTTTCTGGTAACTTCAGGCTCTACCTGTCCAGAGAAATTAAGAGCAGCAATAATGGTTCTGTTAAAGTTCATTTAGCTCAGTATCCTTTTTTTATATTGTATATGCATACAAAAGAATATTAGAAACAGCAAGCATACGATGATTCTCACCCAGGGATGTTACTATAGCTTCTGCCCATGACAAGATTAGAGACTTCATAGCTAGAGGCTCCATACAGTATCAGAT
Source organism: Haliaeetus leucocephalus (assembly GCF_000737465.1). Classification (NCBI taxonomy): domain Eukaryota; kingdom Metazoa; phylum Chordata; class Aves; order Accipitriformes; family Accipitridae; genus Haliaeetus; species Haliaeetus leucocephalus. The sequence goes on from NW_010972625.1 coordinate 803,787, forward strand.
ATGGCAATGGACTCCACATCTTACATATTGTGTGCAAAAAGCATCCCACTCTGACAGTTTAAATCTACAGCCTCACAGTTTCAATGACTTTATAGACCCTTCTTGTAGCTACCCTCTACTGTGTCTTTCTCAAGATGCACAGTCCAAATCTGCTTAGTATTTTCTAATACATTCAGCACTTCTGCTCCTTGTAGTGAACCCTTTATCTTTCAGGTTCTACCTTTATCAGTATCCCTCTCCATCACTGCAATCTTATAGACACAGAATTTAGTAAAGATGCTGTTTGGATCACACCTCTCTGCTTCTTTAACTGCCTCTTTAGCCTATTCACAAGAGAGATTAAAGGAAATCAATACAATGACATCTTGAAATCAGTAATATAATTTGAAATAAAAGAGAGCTAAAAAGATAGACAAAATGTTAATGGTTACATTGCTGATATTTATATAATTACTCAAGAAGTTTGGTTTGGCAACATCTTTCCTGGAAAGAAAAGTAAAGTGACTAGAGCAGAACATGGCACCAAAGGCTGACAATGACCAGACTGAGGAAAAAGCCAATTCCTCAAAATTAGAGCTATAGAATCATAAAGCAAGAGAAGCCCTGGGAATGCTGAAAAATTAAACTCCCTTCTGTCACTTCGAACCGTAAAGTTTAACACCCCCCAAACCAGAAGGCCTAGATAGGTAAAGCAGGTGCACTTCTCTGCAGAGGTGAGGACTAACACACTGTTGTGGGAAGTTCTAGTGAGACACATCAAACATTTTTCCTGCCAGGGCTCATCTGTCTTGAAGAGAGGAGGACTTCTAATCTGAGAAGAAACCTGACATACTGAGGCATGGTCACACGACTTGTAGACTGTTTCCCCCATTAGAATGACAGGTGATACAAGAGGCCCCCATAGCAGCTAAGATGATGAACAACATCTCTCTGCCAGATGATGCAAGATAGGCAAAGACAGATCCCTCTCTCAAAGCAAGAGAGGTATAGTAACAAAGATCTAAATTAAATCCCAATGACATAGCTACAAAAATAAAAACAATGCAAATAAATAAATACATATACATATATATTATATATACCTTGTCAACTTGTTTCAGATGAAGATAGCAAGAAGCCATGTTCCTCTGCAGCTTAGCCAAGTTCTGATCTATCTGTCCAGGTGTGTAGAAACTGACAGAATAATTGTACCAATGAAGAGCTTCAGAATAGCTTTTTGCCTAGGAAATTTAAAAAAAACAAAACAAAACAACAACAAAAAATCCTTATTTGTGTGATTAAACTGCCTATGTTTTCCCAAATTTTTTACAAAAAAAGTTCAAAGAAAATGAAAGATTTAGATAATCAAGTATATTCCAGTGTAACCTTTCCCTCAGAAGAGCAATCATTGGTCCCACAATGCAGGTAATAATCATTAGGAGAACTGACGCTTTACCTGCTCCTACTCTTCCCTTATTCTTACAGCCATTATCAAAGACAGGACACTGGACTAGATGGGTCATTCATCTGACCCAGAAAGGACATTCTTATGACTAAATACAAAGCAGAAATATTATTTCAAAAAAACCTCTCTCTTCATGATACAAAGCAACTGAAACTAAGAGAAAAAGACAGAAGTGTTTATCCCATTTAGACTATGAACCTTGATGATACTATGCTGAAAATGGTACTCCTAAATATAGTTCCAATTTGGGCAGAGAATTTATTTTAAAATGAGAAGGAAGGAAGCTGTGTCATTAGCAAAATTCCTTCTTGACTACACAGATGAGAGGTAATAAAATGGCACGTGTTTTCCTTTATGTATACAAGAAATGAGCACATGACAGAAATACAAGAGTAGAACATGAGCTCATCTTCTCCAAATCCTGAAAGAATAAGAAGGTATCTGGTTTTGAATAACAGAACTTCTATATACTCACAGTACAAATATATATGAACTAAGATACAATGTAAGCATCCGAAGCTACTTTATATAGGCTAAAAAGAAAATCAAGGTACAAATGATAACACTCCATGTTCCTTAAAGCAACAACGGACCGTCTGAGGGTAGGAATTGTAAAATAAACAGCCCAATGTAAAGAATATTTTCAGGTCTTTGTACCCTTCCCAGGACAGAACCAGAATGATGGGCTGCACACTTTCCTTGGCTGATCAATTCTGGCCATAACTCTTCCCGCGTACAAACCTTGAGATGAGGCTACCCGAAACTTGATGTTGTAATGGAAAACAGCACCCAGCTGGATGAAAATAAAACTAGTGCCAACCGGAACAAGGATCTTAATAACAGCTTGCACTCTAACCAAAAATAGACATACCAAAGAGGTCAGAAAAAGCAGATCTTCATTTTCACTGATACAAATAACAACACTACTGTTTGGTCCCAAACCTCATAATGTTTGGCAGCTCTGTCCCACAAGATGATGTGCAGCTGGTTCAAGGCTTCAGGCAACAGCTGCTTCCCAGTATAATGTCCTGAAAAGATACTGCAAATCATCAGTTTACAAGAACTTTTATAAGAAGCACACTGAGAAGCACCTAAGAACTATCTGAGAAAGGCTGTCCCATAGCCTACAACAACAAACACTGACACAGCAATAGGTTCAGCCAGTGTTTCATAGCCTGCTTCTGAAAAAAAAACAAAACAAAAAACCCAAACAAACAAAAAAAACCCAAAACCAAACAAGCAAAAAACCCCCAAAACAGTAGGTAAGAGAATAAATATTTTCATGCTTGAGCAACGTATAAAGGCTCTTGCACCTAGCTTGATGCTACATAAAATACAATCTGATTTCCAGCAGATCTGACAGTCAAAAAATACAGTGCTACAGGTGCAATAGACCTGAAAAATAAACTGTTATTGAGCTGCTCAAACAAGGATATGCACCTGTTTTAATACTGACAAACAAAACCACACTGGGCTGGATGGACAAAGTATTAACATTACACAGAACTTCTTATAAATATTTCTAATCCCACATCTATCAGTCACACCCACTCTACACTAAGAAGAAGGAACTGTTCTAGCAAGTCAATTTAACCCTGAGCTTTATCACAATTGTCATTCATTATGGAAGTTGAGAGTTGCCATGCAAAAGAAACATAAGGGAAAACAGACACAAATAGAAATAAAGATGAGAATAAGCAAAAAAGGTGAAAATCAGAATTCAAGACTAGCCAACTAAATACAGGTTTCAGTAAACAGCAGCAGCAGATGGATACAGACCTATAATAATTTCTTCAACCTTTTGCTTAGCAAGCAGCTCCCTCTTATTCTGCAACAGGAACTCAATGTGGAGCAGGGCAATTTTTCCAAGGTCAGGTGAAGATTCAAATCGTTCAGGAACAGATTTCAGAAAATCAAAACCAACTGATTCCCTATTCATACAGATGCATTTTTAAGAGGCTGCACAAGAAGAGCTGTTAATTTTCCATTCTAAAGAATAACATATTCACACCGTACAGCATGTTTCTCATTAATACTACTGGCACATAATCACGCTGACAAAGTGAGTCAAGGTATGAATTTACAGCAGTTCATCTATTCAGTAGTAACTTCCTATTAGCACATGCTTATTCCACAGTATTCACAAGAGAGTTTATTCCTCACAATGAAAAAGTAAGAATTTACTGCAAGATAGAAGCATATACATTGGTAATCATGATGGAGCATTCAACAGTGTGAAATTTCATGCCTCAATTTATTTTGCAGTAACTTGTTCATCCTTAGATTGTTTTTCACAAGAATGATTCTAGGACTCCAAACTCTCTCATTCTGAGGGTTGGTTAGTTAATATGGAAGAAAGATTTCAGTCAGATAATTCCAGACTCATAAATACATTATTCCAATATATATATTGATAATATATATATTAAAACTACAGAGAGAATTTTAATCATTCCAAAGTAAGGCTACAGCATTCCAAATTGCCACTCAACATTATTTCACACCCTGTTCTGCTGCTGTCATAATCTGTATCACCTTGCTATGGAAAAGAAAGGCTCCCTCTCAAAACTGTTTACCTACCTCTCTGAGTTTTTATTTAAAGTAAAGCATCATTGTACAACAGATTTTATTTTCTTATAAAAGAACACTTACAAAGCCCAAATATTGTGTTCACCCCACTTAGTGATGCTTTCATACCTTCCATGCTCCAGCAGCAGTTTGGCAGTATTCAAACAAAAGTCTAAAGACATCTCATGGTGCAGGAATTCTGCAACAGCTAGACAGAACACAAAGCAGTTGAGATTATATATTCAGTTTAGACCCTTAACTGCTCAATTTACCGTTTACCTCTTACAGCTTCTTTGGAAAAAAAAAAAAAAACAACCAAAAAAACCCAACCCCACCCTAGTAGTTCTAAAACAAAGGAAGAGTAAAATATGTCTATTGTGCTTTGACTTTCCTTTTGCTGTACAATTAATGTAGTACTACAGAAAGGTGACAGACTGATAGGCCTTGGAATTCTGGTCCTCTGTCTCTTTAAGCAGAAACAGCATAGGCATTAGTAGCAGAAACTTTTGCCTCAAGCTGCTTTCCATCAAAATGTCTCACCCTTAATCCTGCAGGAACCACTTAAGACTGAGGTCAGTGCTCAGCCTGTGTGGTGATATCACATTGCGATGGGAACTACTTAAGCCTAATGCCTTTAGCATCAGCTGTTCAGTTGACTGGTGCTGATAAGTAGGTATCAGTTTTAGATCACTCAGATAAAGTTTAAAAATTGCTAGACTGTACTGGGTGGTTAATAACAAGATTTATACATTCATAGCTTGGATGAGATCAGACAAGGAACACATAGGGACATGACTGTAACAGTTGTTAAAGGAAGCATTTCTAAGGCACCTGTGCACAATACAAGATTTTAGTCAAATGCCTAAAACTTAGCAGGAACCTTCACTCAAAAGACAGAGAAGTTGCAGTGCATGGTCACAACACTTTTCTGCCAGCCATACAAGAGAAGACAGACATCCACTTATTAATAAACTCGCTTGAAAAACTGACTGGAGTCTTAGTGCTACTAAATATAAGCAGAGCGTGTTTTGATAGGCAACACTATAGCTTCACAATTCAAACTGCAGAACAGAAGCCAACTATTGCAATCGTAAGTTTTGAGTAACTGTCCACTTGAAAGCTGACTGAAATTCCCCAGGAGCAATCTGAAGTAGAGTTTCCATTCCTGCTAGTCTGGCAGCATTCAAACCATCCAGCTTTCTGCAAGAAATTCCTCATCTCATCCTACAATTATTTCTCAGAGCATTCATTATACATCTGATGCTTTCCAACCATGAAGATTACAAAGGCTTTCCTCCTTAAGATTTCATTATTTATGGAAATAAATTTCTCCTGATACATTACCCTTCCTATATTGAAGTCCCCCCGAAAACTTTCTTCTCCTCTCATGCCAATAGAAAAATCAGTTCTCTTCAAATGACAAGTTTGACGAATAAGGAGAAAAGAGTTTATATGCCCTAGATAAACTAAAAACTCTGGTAACACAGGTTTATAACACAAGATACTGATCAGCACTTGATGTCTCTTGGCCAAAATCTGCAAAATCACACACAGAGAATAGCAATGTTTCACAAGCCTTTTCTTCTACGCTGACTACATAAGAGATAATCCACCTTCAACCTTTCTGAGTTACCTTAGGCATGTGTCTAAAATGAACCATACCTTTACATTGCTATATTTTCACTGTGTTCATTTCAACAGGCTTCAGAGTCCTCCCCCTCCCCTATTTCCAGCAAGTCTATTTAAATTCTCAACAAAAATAAAATCATGCTGAATTCAAACTTACATTATCACCTGGGTAACTCTTTTGTGAACACTGACTACTATGTCTCACAGTCCAAAACCAGAATGGCATTTAGCTAATGAAGATTCCTCCAAAACACATGAGAAAGAAAAAAAAAATACATCCCTATCTACAATTCAGGCAGTCTTCTTGGATATAGAGTAGTGTGACCTTACTACGAGACCTATACAGAGCTGTGATACCTGAGTTGATATCTTCATCTGATGCTCCACTTTTAAGAAGAATTTTAACTTTCAAAAAAAACCCTGCTGGATGCAAATTCTCCTGCATAATGAAAAACAATACATTACTTGGACAGCTGTTTGTAGAATACAGATCCCGTGAGAATCCAGCACATTAACACAGACAAATAGCAGGAAATCACATACACGCCACTGTATTCTTCAGTTCCATTTTAATGACTGAAGCAATAGGTAATATTTTCTTCTTAAACGCAATGTGCATCTTTATTACTTATTCTTATACTGCCAAAAGACCATGAGGACAATGAAAGCAAGCGATACATGATTCTCATTTTGCTGTGGCCCATTTCTGATACTTTTAAATAGAAGCTGAACAATACTGAATGATAGAAACATTTACTGCTTTTCTATATGTGAACTGGCTGCTTTTCTATGTGTGAATTGGCTGGATTAATTCTCCAGAATTAATATGAGCAGAACTCAAAGTAGCTTATAATAATACAAAATTTAGGACAGAACAACAATGGGAGCAAATGGAAATAACAAAGACTGTATACTACAGCTCTCACTAAAACACTGCACATTTCATACTCTAGAATAAAAATTTTCTTCTATTTTTCCATACCAAAACATAATAAAAAATTATTATAAAAACACTCTCCACCTCAAAAGGTTTTGCAAAAGTAAATACAATAAAAACTGCAGAGGTCTTAGATACTGCAGTAGCATGTTATTTGAATGATTAAAATACACTGCCTTTTATCCTGATCTCACAAATATGTGCATCATCATCTCCAAGTTTTAACAGCATGTAGAAAACTGAATTTGAGCGTTCATTTAAAACAGGACTTTACACTTAAAACTTGTTTTGTATGACACAGCTAATGGAAATTTTAAGATGGCCAACCAAAGACAAATATAAATTCTTCAAATTTAATTTACTCTAACCTGAAAAGATAGAAGCACAAAATTAATTCAAGTCTTTATATGGGAAACAGAATTTTTACAAGAGCAAGAGACCTCACTCTAGTGACTGCTTAGGAGATATATGAACTTTATTCAGGGTAGCTGGTATGTTTATACAGCTCATTTTTCAGGTTCCAGAAGAAATACAGTCATGTTAGTAAAATGCAATAGCTTCATTAGTTGTTTGAAATAAGACTGATGTAGCATGGCTACACAGCTTTCAAAACTGAACGCTGTTTCATGCTTGCTCAAATATTTGTACAGAAAATGAGATGGGTACCCAAAACATACTATGGACATAGCCATTATAACCCAAAGCAAGACAAATGGTCTGGTGCATAAAAAGCCAACTGCTATAAATCTCAGGTGGAGCACATCGTAGTTTATTCTGTCTGTACAGTTTTCATGAACACATGCCAGAGAAATTTTAGTCATATCATTATCAAAGGACCTCACTACTAATAGATATGAGGCAGCAAGACAGCTCTACATCTACATGCAAAGAATTATTTCTCTATAAAAAAGCTGGGAACACCAAAACATACTTATGAGTATGAAAACCAAGGCAAAGCAAACACACCTCTGTCTGATGTCAAGGATAACACACCAGTGATTAATGTGGTCCATATTATTATGTTAATAAATGCTCGAGTTTTGACTACTGCACACCATAAATACAGTAACACATTACTACCTGATTTGCCAAGCTTACAGCTTTCAATGCCTTGTCAAGATACAGATTGCAATCCCACTCAAAATAGGCTGTAGCTAACAATCGCAGCACTTTAGCCTGGAAATAAAAACAAACTGGAAGTTTAAATGCCATCTAAAGAGCAGGAAAAAAAATAGCCACACATGAACATACATATGAATACAAAAGACTTAACAGTTAAGGTCATGAAAAATAAAAGCTCTTTGAGTCAAAGGAATGCCTGCCTGGTATCAGACATATAAAGTGATTGCTCAGTTCTGAAGTATATCCAGTCTTCAGCACTGCAATTCACACAGGACATGAATCAACTAGAGTTCAGAGAACAGAAGAATAGCAAGGAAATCTGGAAAAAAACAGAATGAAAGAAGAAATTGAAGGAACAGGAGGTACAAACTTCACTGAGAGAAAAAAACAAAACACAGAGACACACATGCTAATAGCCTTCAAGTATATAAATGATTTATATAAAGAGGAAGATATTAAAATATTCTCCATATCCACTGTGGGTAGTAAAAGGAGTAACAGGCTTACGAATTAAACAGATGAACATCTATCAGAAATGACACAGATATAACTGATGATGCCTTGAAAGAAGAGAAGGAAGGGAAGAAGAGATGGCCTTTCAGGGCCTACTTCAGCCTTACTTTCTACAATTTAATTTCTGTGAAATAGTACAATCCAAATGTGATTTAAGGGCACCCATCAGTGACTGAACTCTCAGACTGATGCTCATAGCAACTGAACTTGCAACTTTGTCAAACTTCATAGCAGAGGAGGCCAAAGAACCACCGGTCAGGTTTGGCACAGCAGAGGCAGATGATACAGTGGAGTCAGGTTAACAAAATCCTCTTATTTGTGAACAGCAATGTCTCTATTTCTTACCTGCATTTCTTTGCCAACAGAATATTTCATATCCATCTTCCCAATGTCATAACTCTGGCTATCAATGATAAGCAAAAGTTAGAATTAAATGGGATGACAGAGAAAAATTCAGCCAGTCTTCTGATATGTGCAACATTCCTATCCTTTCCCAATTCTTAATCAGTTAGAAACCACATAAATCATACAAACTAATCTCAATAGTCTCTCTTACTAGAGAACAGAAAATTTTGTTTTTCTTTTTAAATCCTCACATTAAAAATTGTACTCGATCACTTTCTTTAACCTATTGCACCACCTTCTGTAACATCTTCTATTCAACCATTTCAGTAGGCTTTACCAGTTTTAACCATAGCGGTTTTGAAGAAGCAAGTGTTCTCATTCTCACCTGACACATAATATAGTCATACACAAAAGTTATACAGGACCGGGTTTCAAGATCACAGCAAATCACATTAACAGAACCTGGGAGTCATGATTCCCCATCCTTTTTCTAAAAGTTAAATGACAGCACAAAGGACCACCCAGGAGAAAACACAGTGGTAATTCCACAAAACCAGATTCAATTGCAAATGCTATGAATGAAGAACTCTTAGAAAGAAAAACAGTAACTGGGCATTTGTTTCCTAACCTAATATATTCTCAGCACAGGGAAATATTAACCCACTAGATGGAGCTACACCTCTTTCTCCAGATAATTATTTGCACTTTGCAAAGGTTTATTTCCTCCTCAAATTTTGTCATCAGGACTCGGTATTTAATTTTCCACAAGAATAAAATATAAAATCATCTCCAAAGCACCAGCTGTAATTAATTCTAAGCATTTCTACAAATCCTCTTTGACAACATATATGACCATAACTATTTTGACTTTCATATGTTGCCATTCATTTTCTTCTGACTATTTAAAAGAAAAAAAAAAAAGAAGAAATAAAAACAAATTTTTTGAGCTGAGGCTGTGACCTTGGCATGAAGATACTCTTCCCAACAGCCTACATTTTTTTCTTCCTTAGTAGTACCACATTACTTATTTGGATCCTACCCAAACCATCTCTAATTACTCCCTTTTCACCTTGATGTTTGTGTCTTTCATCAGTCAAGGACTTGCTCTCAATGAAGCACCTCCTTTATGAGAAATTCAAATACTGTTTAAAACAAATCCATTAAAACCAGTCAGAATTCACCTACTCTTTCCCAAAGTTTTCAAATCCCTTGACTATCATTTATGAACGGCATAAGAACTGGGAACAGCCTCTTCATAAAAATAGTCTCTTTGGAAGAAATGTTTGGCAGAGAAGCTGGAAAGGATACTTTCATTCTAATGACATGAAAATCAATGCGGAATGCAGTCACAAATGTTAGGCAACAGAGTAAGACAGTCACTAACTATCTGCTCAGCTAATTTGGTTCAGCTAAAATCTTGTGTTCTCACTTTTTTAATTAAACCCCTACTTTCCCTTGCTCCCCTCCTGTCCTTCACACATATTTTTACATCTCAAAAGCAGGATTTTATTTTGTTAGCCTTTGCACATTACCTGAGCCAGAAGGAGCTCTGTTCATACCTCTTCCATTCATAGGTTTCCACTCCAAAATTGTAACAGAGGATTGACAGGTAACAGGTCTACAATAAAAGACTTCTGCTTCTATAATGTTCTTGTAGAAACATCATTAGATCTATGGCACTCCAGTCTCACGTTCTTTAAAATGCATTTTACTTTAAAGATATATCCACTGTTATCACTTCTGACCTTATACAAGGGGATATTGAACATGACTCAAATGGAATCATAATTGTGTGGGAAAGTGAAGAATTATTAACCAGTCCAGGACATGCAAAACAGCAGGATTCTTGAAACACATGAGCTAGAACAGTTCTTTAAGAAATCATGCTGAAAGCACTAGAACTGTGTCAAGTAAACAATAAAAACTAAAACTTGAGAAGAAAAACTGGAATACTACAACTTCATTTTTTAAAATTACAAAAAAATTTTACATAGTTAAGTGATGAGAACTCTACCTCTTCAACAGTAGGCTTCTTCCCAGCATGCCTCTTTTGAGGTTAGAAAAAGGATCACGCACATTACAAGTTTTAGGAGAAAACTGGTTTTGAATGCTTGGTTATTCAGAGCACTGTTTTTTTCTGCTTTATCAGTCAGCCCTGACAATGTCTGTTCATAACAACTTGTCTTTCCTTTGAAATGATTTGCAGCTGTCATATGTCATCCAAAGAGACAGAAAAGTAATTTTATATGCTAACAGGCTGCCAATATTTACATCCATTCTGCCTCTGCAGTAGCTTTCTTTTCCAAGTACAGATGATGTTTCTTGCAAGCAACTAGAGATTTCAAATCCTTAGGCAAGAATGAGAGAGGTAGCACAACATCTTGCTTCAAATTTACGTTGATCTCATTGCAATCCAGAGACAGCAGCACAGATTCAGTATGCATGAACCAAAAAAACGATCACTCTCAGATGTGAAACCCTTATTTTTCTTAAGTTCCTTTGTGAACATTTTCTTTCCAGAACAGAAAGTTTGCTGTATTGAGAGGGTTTCATGCAAAGTGTTTAGCATAATGCTGTAGGCATACTGTGGCATACCCTAGTCATTTACTTGCATACTTGGAAAAGAAGTATTTCAAAGGATAACTATAATAATATTTCAGTGAATGATTGTGTTCCAGGAATCAAGCGTAACAATAAATATCCCCATATACCTGGCACCTCTCTGAATAACAAGTGTTATGAACAATTCTGGCATGCCACCCTGTACAGCAAGAGTTCCCAGTTATGGTTCATAGACCACTGATGACCCACAAGCTGCAAATCCTCTCCAGCTGATCTGTGGTACCATACATTACCATAATGCAACATCTCCTTGTGATACTCTGCAAGTTCTCTCTGGTACAATGGGAGCCTGGAATAGTTAAGGACTGACGGCTACCTAGTGATCCAAAAGTTTCAAAGTCACTCAGCAATCCCTAGCTCTTTCCTTTTTTCTCACTCTTTGAATACCACTCTTTAAACCAGAAGTAAATTGTATCTCTCATGATCAGAAACCTTTTCCTTGTCTGCATCAGTGCTCCTGGTTTGTGAAGAGTATTCATCATGAGAAGTTTAATATTATTTAATGGAGGAGTTTAAGCGGAAAGCATGAAATTCATTAAAAATGAAATGAGGAACAGTAATGCAAAGATCCCAGTGAGCATTCTCAACAATTCACAGTGAGCAGTTCGGCTCTTATGATTCAAATCAAAGCTAGACCCCTGCAACTGACTTAGGCACTCAGATGCACTGAACAAGGCCTGCAGATCATAAAAACCAATTTAAAATTGGTTGGAGTTTAATTGGTTAAAAACCCAATTAAACTCCAACCATATTTCCTGTATTTCCCTTTCAGAATTCACATCAACCCTTTTGAATTTTATTACCTGTACCACAGAGACAGGAACAAAATGTTTCCTAAATATTGGGAAAACAGTAAAGTAAGCAAATTAAAATAAATGTAGGGAAGTTTATTCTGATATAAACATATTAGACTTTTATCTTTGCAAACAAAGAACTAGCCTGCATATGCTAGAGTTTGTTTTCTCTGGACATTGTTCTGTGACACAAGAACTACAAAAAACACAATTTAGTGCAATGGGAAGCCTCCATTCATAGCTCTACAGCTTCATGAAGATGAAGATTAGTACTGAGGGTAGTGACAGACTGGCATATCAAAAACTTAGTAAGTCAGCTCTTCTCTTGTCCCATCTGTTTCCAGACAAAAGTTCACATGAGTACAACTAAAGCAGCAATATACAAGATCAAGATGTAATATGTAGCTGGTTCTGTAGAAGAGTAGGGGGCATATTCAGTTAGAAATCTTTTTGCCTTGCTTGCTGATTTGTCTTTGCTCATTCTTTAAGAAGAGTTTATCATTCTATTTCAAATGATAAACTATGAGAAACAAGAAAAAAAACCCCAAACTTTGAAGAAAAAAACTGCTGTTTTCATGCAAAATTTTTAGTAAGAAAATCTCAAAGAAGCAACCAAGCACAGAAGAGATACACAGCTCAGAATACTTTTCAAAATGTTACACGGCATATGTCATTCTTTAACTTAGAGAGAGGAAAGCAGATTTTCAAAGTTTGGAGTGATAAAGAAGGGATGATTTTACTTACCTCTTTTGGCAATTTCATCAACATATCTTTGCAGCGCTGCATGCACATCACTGCTTTCTGAAAATCCCCTTGAGCAACTGCCTAAGAAAGCAGTAGAGCATGCCAACAAACTGTTACTGAGCAACTTGTTTTTAAAATTCATTAAAAGACTGATTCTCTAAAAGAGGACTTGGGTTTTTCACACTCAGTAAAGCTAGGTTTGGGATTAGATATCTGTCCTTACACTGCTACAATAATTCTGTGTATTTCTATATATTGCCAGATGATAAAGACATCCAGAAAAACACTGCAGTCCTTAGGTAGTGTGAAAAGGCCAGATGCATGGGACAAGTTAATTCAGATGTTAAGATGATACAACAGTTCAGCAAATCTTAAACCTCCTCTCCAATAATTTAAGGTCCTCTTTTGTCTCCATGATTAAATTAAAAATTTTGGCCACTGCTTCGGCCTGTTCAGGGAAGCTCTTGAAAATTTTGGAGATAGTACTCCCCTTCCAGATACTGAGATCAGTGGTGTTATCAACAAATACAGGCAACTACATTTTCTCATATTTATAGTTATATGTCTGTAATAGTCTATAGCATTGATAAAGTACTCAGAAACTTCAGTCAGGCACACTAATGCCTCACAAAACTTAGAATTTCTAAATTACATACTTCAAATTATTGTAATTGGTGTTGTTGATCCCCTAGAAAACCTTTAGCACTTTTTCAGACTTCTTTCATATTGTGCTAGGCTTTTTTTTTTTTTTTGTAATTATCACCATGACTTTTACTTCATTGTATGATGCCAGAGGTTGAGACTTTAAAAAAAATATCAAATGCCATGGAACTCACTATTTCCAGACCTTATAATTTCATACTGATTCTCCCACTGTTTAAAGCCTTTATATGTGGAAAGCAGGATATATGAAGCCATGGAAGAGACGGTATTCACGTATAGAAAGATCTTTGTCTGACAGCATATAATATTAATAGCTTTGATGATGTTCATGAATTTGCAGAGTCATGAAAGTTTTAAGTCCCAGAAGACTTTACACATGTGGCTTATAACATCTACTTGTTAGATACGAACCTGAGCCATCTGCAGCCATGACAAATACTACCTTCATATACTTTCAACCAGCCTAGCTGCAAATCCTAGTGCAGTATGATGAGCATTTCAAAGTGCCTAGTCTTATTGTGTACCTGTTACACGAATGCAGTTTGGGGGACCTAGGCTCTACACTAGCCCTATCGCCCTTCTTCAGTGAAGCACAGGACACCTTTGGAACTGACGCATTTATGATTCAGAAAGGCAGCTGTTTGTTTTATAAACAGCCATGCTAGCCAAATCATAGAGCAACAAATCTGAACTAGAAGATATAAACATCACAGCAGAAATGACTGTGATAAATTAGGCAAATTAAAAATCATTAAATGATTGCAACACTGAATGCAAACACAAGATCTACTATCTCACATCTAAGCAAAGAAAATACATCCTTCAGCAAGTCCTCAATGCCAAGCATTCATACATCTAACAACTGGGTCAGAGTTTCCCTCTATACCTTTAGTGACTTATAAGGTAAACTGGGAAGAACACATACTGATTCAGCCTGATAAGAGAGTACTTTGAAGAGGTTCTTCTCCACATCAGCTTTGTGCACATGGATATCTGCTTCACCATCGCTCCCTTTAAGTAACTTCGCATACAGTTTTTCTATACTCTGGAAAACAAAGCGTAGGCATCGCCCATGGAACTTACAAATAGGTGTGTTTATAAGAAATTAGAACTGGAAAAGAACTTACACTCATGGCAATCTCTAGAAATCCATCAGCAAGATCAGCTTTTCCAATATCTATCCATCCTTTCCCAGTTTTCATAGACATCTGAAGGAGAAAATGAAAGTTTTTCGTGAAAATATAGTCACTTTCAAGAAAGGCAATGTTCGATCTCATCTCTTTGATGCACATATCTAATGTAGGGGAACGGTATTTCAGCTCTTCAATTTCTGACAAGCACCTCTCATGTCTGAAGTCCTTAACGCTTAGATGCAGCATGAGACTTACAGTGCTCTACTAGATAATAATGTAAGATACTGAAATAAATGAATATGCTCCTCATATAACATTTTACCATATGACAAAGATGTGATGTTTACTACACTGTCTGGAAATTCCTAACTGCACTGGCTCAGCAAGGTATCCCTGTGATAACACAGGTCCCCCTTCAGCGTGTGTATTCCACAGAACTACAGGTATATTTCACTCCCTTTCCAAAGCAAAGAGTTTAAAGGTTTCCCTTGGTGATCAACTGTACTTCATTGCTCACCCACCATTAGCCTTACCAAAATCTGTCTTCGAATAGTTCCCTCCGGAGGATCACTGCCTTCACAAAGGCACACCAGTCTGCAAGCAACAAACCGTACTGCAAGAAAACAGTGCAGACATTCCTAAGTTCCATTTTCTTTTTTTTTTTTTAAGAAAGTCAGACCCTGCCATATCTGAAAGACTGCTTGCCATTTTAAATTATAAGAGAGAAAAATTTGACAACTTCAGGAGTCAAAGCAGTCTGAATTTTAGCCAAGCTGCTTAAAACTGCATTTCAGGCAGTAAGAAAACAAAACATACTCTCATCAAAATACCTATTAAACACTTTAGAGAGAGTTTAAGTTAAATACATGGTATTCAAAGACTTAATTACATTGCAGGTGCTTACAGTAACATGTCTTGAGAGCCTCAAAATAGCCTTCAGCGAAACAGGGAAATGAAGTTTAATATCTTTACATTTTCAAAGTAAAAAGCAAAAATATTTTCAGGCCTTCCTTATACATCAGGGATGGAAAAGACACCACTTAATGTATTTAAAATAGCCTCTCCCTGGCCCTTCAGCTGTGATACAAGATCTGAGAACATTACACTCTACAATTACTACTTATTTTCTGTAAACTTACCCTTTTCCCTTTACCTGATATAATTTATATCATGCAGATTATACATAATTTTGACTATAATCCCTCAAGACAAAAATGTAGGCCAGATATTGCAATCCTGCAGAACCACATAAAGAACAGGTTGAGGGAAAAGACAAAAAGCTCACTTCTGCTTTATCCCAGCCCTGCTCCTGGCTCCAAGCAAACCCACCAGCTGTGTACCTGGCTAAAGCAGGGAAGTACAAAGAGAATTTAGAGTTTTTCTGTATGTAAACATTGATGAGATAGTTACATTAAAGGAAACAATCTCACTTGATATAAATTAAGTGACCAACAGTCTAAAATTTACATCTATGTTATTTCCACACATTTCTAGACTAAAAACATAGCATTAGAAAGCAAATTACAGCTTCCTTTGGTCACATCACCTCTTTACTGATGCTCTGGCACGGAAAGGGGGAGTGATAATAACGCCTACAGTGATTCTGTGTCACAAGGAGACTACTGTTACACCAGGATGCTCCTTCCTGAACTGTTTATACAAGCCCAGCTGTATATTTTCCTCTGTCTGCACCCCATCTACAAAGATCCAAACAAATCTACAGCGCTGTGTATATGCCTGTCAGCAGAGAGTTTTTCCTTTTCGTGCTACAGCACACAACACACATAAGAAGGTACAGAACACATACGTACGTTTAGCTCTTTGCTCATCATTGACAATGGAACCTGTGTGTTTGGTCACAGTCCAGTTCCACAGGCTTACTGCATCCTCTTCAACCTGAGCAGGAGAATTCCATTAGATTTAATTTTGTCCTGGATTTGGGTCGCATTGAAATTTACTTCTGGAAAAGGAACTGTCTTTCATGTGTATCACAATAATGACCTGTCCACATATTTGTGCAACTTCCTTTTACACTCGAGTCAAAGGAGTGAGTTTTCCATGAAACTGTTATATGATCCCACAGGGAGATCTGGGATAGTGACCTGAAAACAGGCATGCTGAATGGACCACATCGCATTTTTTCAGCTAAAAGTACGGATCATTCCTTTCTATAGATCCATCATTTCAGAAGAATTATAAGCAGCTGGCAGGAAGCACATACTCTTTTCGTAAATATATGTCATAAGATATATTCACTCTTATAAAGACTATTTCACATCTTCTAAAACCATGAGAGCACTTCTATGACGAAGCAAGATAATAAAGAACATGACTGTGTAAAGCCAAGGCTGACAAGACCTAAAGCTAAAATGAACTAATTAATCATATGACCAATTGCACACATGCGTCATACCATCCATCAGTGCCTTCAGCTCCAATTTGAAATTATGCATAATGGCAAATTCTGCAAGTGGTGGACTTAAAAAACATTCAAATATGTTCCTAAACAAATCCCATTATCTGCCATATTTCTGAAATGTCCTAACCTATGCTTCCATCAAGTCCTTTTCCAAATTTAGCAAAACGTGACCTCACTTACCCTACCCATCTGGGATGAAGTTTTCTTAAAAACACTCAGATACAAAATTTGTGCAACAGCACATCACCATATCCAAAATACAACGGATTCACTGGCAGCCTTCAGAATACATTATGTACATTTTAAACAGACGTTGAAAAATTTGAAGGGATTGGAAAAGAGCTGTAAGAATTGTATCAAGTTTGAAAACATATCTATAATAAGGCTTCACTTCTTTTGCCTATCAAAAAGAAAACTAAATAGCTCAATTACTTTAAATACCTACTTCAGGAAACTTCTGATATTAGCAACAAAGAACAAAGGCTACTGACTACATACACTTGCTGAAAAGATGATGCAGTCCTACATAAAGGCAATAAGCTCCCTTAACAACCCACCTTTAAGGGTTGCACTTTCCATCACTTCAAATCCTAGTTTCCATGGCAGATCTTGCCTACAGATGTGCTCTTGCCTAACCAGGAGACATTTTATAGCCCCTTTTATTGAAAAGATCAATTACAAATTAATGATTTCTCCTTTCTTTAGAAATATTTTAGCCCAACTGATTCAGGAAGAACTGAAGGATACCAGTTTTATGCTCCTGTATTTCTTTACAGACTGCACTAAGCATACTTCCTGTTGTGACACTTGCTAACCTATCTTGCGCCTTGTCAAAAATTTACAACTTTCAAAATTAGTCTTCCTTAGGTGATAATCACTATGTGTTAAATCCCTCTTCAAAATGTAATTCTGGAGGAAAAGGTTGTGCGATATCTCAGCTGGTCTTGTTTTTATTCCAGATTCATATATTACTCCTCAGACTTTTTTTTGAAAAAGGCCTTTTAGAGTAGACGTTTACCACTTTTTAAGTACTCCTCTAGAAAAAATACACAGAAGGAAAAAACCTAAAATTAAAAACATTATAAACAACAACCTAATTGACTTTCATAACGTATGAAAATGAGTACTTCCCACTCTAATATTATGCACTGAGTTTACCAGGCAGTTAAAATTACATGCTTGTTTTCTTCTTCTTCCTCAAGTATCTACTGTCATTATCGGAATCCATGTACAGGATGAGAAGGACCTCTTCTCTGACCCAGTACCAAACTTTTAATGCATCAGCACCCTGTGCTTGCATATTTACTTGACATTAGAATTAGATACTAGAAAACTGAAATAATAAAAACCTGAACATCACTAAAGATACCAGTAACTCTTCCCATTATGATGCACACTTCTACATTTAGGATCAACATTTTGCACTGACTCTTAAAATGTAAGATTTTCCACTTTATTTTGGACTTTCATGCTATTGGGTTGAAAGATGAAAAAATAAACTATTTTCTTTACATTCCAATAACGCTAGAGGTAAACGTTTAGCTTCACTGCATTAGATGGGAAGCAAGAGCACATCTCACAGAGCTGCAGGAACCGCAGCCGCCAACCTGGGCGAGCGCAGCCCTGTGGCGTGAAGCACACGAAAGCCCCATTTCTTCAGACGGGCTGGAGAGGGACGCCGGGCCGGGAGGCCGGGGCTCCACCTCAGCCGCGCTCCCATCCTCCTCAGAGATGCTCCCCGCCGCCTGGAAGAGCTCCTCGGTGAGGGCGGCGATGCGGGACAGGGCCTCCTCCTTCAGCAGCTCCCGCACCAGCCCTGTAAGACAGGACGAGAGGAAGGCGTGAGATACAGCCCAGCAGCAGGCGGCGGATCCCAGGCGCTCATGGGAAAGGGAACCCTCGCCCGCGGCAGGCGGTACCTTGCACCGCCGCCAGCCGCGCCCCCACCATGGCCGCCACAGCCCCACCCGCACACCGTGACGAGACCGGCAGGGACGGAAAGGCGCCGCTGCGCATGCGCGCCGACCGCCCCGCGCGCACACCGCCGCGG
Source organism: Haliaeetus leucocephalus (assembly GCF_000737465.1). NCBI lineage: Eukaryota > Metazoa > Chordata > Aves > Accipitriformes > Accipitridae > Haliaeetus > Haliaeetus leucocephalus. The sequence goes on from NW_010972625.1 coordinate 822,770, forward strand.
AGCATGCTGGGCCCGGCGCCACGGCCGCGCCGAACCCTGCGTTGCCGGCGGCTCCGCGCGTCGATTGGCTGTCCGGGGCTATCGCCCCGCCTCCCCGCCCCGAGCGACAGGCGCCGGGGCCAGTCGGACGGCGCGGCGGACCGTTTGCCCCGCTTGCCGTCCGGTGGGCGCCGCGGCGCTTCTGGAAGGATCCCGGGAGCAGGGCCCGGCCGGGCAGAGGCGAGATGTCGGGGCTGCTTCACACCACGCTGAGCGGGCTCAACAGCGACTCCTACTGCGAGATCAGCCAGTACCGCGACCAGCACTTCCGGGTGCGCCCGGCGGCCGGGCCCGAGGCGCGGGGGTGAGGGCGGCGGGGCCCGAGGCCGCGGAGCCCGGCCGGGGCGGGGAGGAGGGCGGGCTGGAGCAGCGCCTGAGGAGGAGGGCTGTTGCCGGGGCAAGGCCGTGCGAGGAGCCGGCGAGCGGGAGGGCACCGCATCTCCGGGGCGGCGGGAGGTTCCCGCCGGGGCCTGGCGACGGAAGCAGGGCGGCAGGCGTGCTCACCCTGCTGCGTGCTCCCTCTGCCCTCAGGGTAGCAGGCAGCTGCAGGAGAAATCCCTGAAAATTTCCTCTACGCTGTATGTTGGCAACTTGTCCTTCTACACCACCGAGGAGCAGATCCAGGAGCTCTTCTCCAAATGCGGAGACGTCAAGAGGATTGTCATGGGGTTGGACAAGATCAAGAAGACCCCCTGTGGCTTTTGCTTTGTCGAGTATCCTTTCTGGTTCCCTGCCACTGTCAGCGCATATGTGGTTGCCACTTTTAGTTCATCTTTGCACAGCAAGCTTAGTTGTACTGCTGTTGAAAACCTGAAAAGCAGTGATAGTCAAATGCTTTCTACCAGGTGCTTCCCTTCCAACCTTGCTACTTCCCCACCATCTTAATTGAGAGACAGATTGTACAGCGGTGCCATGGGTGAAAAGTGCTACCACTGCTGTACTTTCTGGAGTTGGCCGAGAGCTGCTTTAATTTGTTCATTTCTTTAGTTATTTTAGGGCCAAAATGAAAACTGTTACAATCATGGCCAGAGCACATGTTCACTTTCTTACCTTAACTTTACACCTGAATGAAGTAGCAGAATAAGCCATGGCGGTATTCCCAAGCACAGGGTACACGCTTGTACAAGTTGTACTGTGAGCTGTCTTTGCAAACTCCTGTGAGGCCTGCCCCTCTTGTTCAAATTCAGTCAAGTTTATGTAGTATAAAAAGGCATATTACAGATTTCTTGCCCTTAGCAAGGCTTTAATGTGTTTGTTTCATCTGCTTGTGAAATAAGTGATCCAAAGCTACTTCTTGTCTGTGCAGGTACTAACATTAAAGTTCAGAATCCTTTCTGAGTGGGAGCTGGTTTAGCTTGGATTTATATAAGCAGTTTTTGATCCCATGGAGAAAAGCAGGAAGAGTAGAAAAGGCTGGAAGGCAGGGGTTTTCTGCTTCTCAAATAAAATAGTTCTCTTTTTTATTTTCCCTGTACCCAACAAGATAGCACACATAGTTCTCCTTATAGTATGCTTCAGATACTACACAAGAGCAGACGCTGAACACGCAATGCGATTTATCAATGGTACACGACTAGATGACCGCATCATTCGAACTGACTGGGATGCAGGGTTTAAGGAGGGGCGACAGTATGGAAGAGGAAAGACTGGAGGACAGGTAATGGCAATACCAGTTCATACCTTGAATTTGATCCCCTTAAGACTGTGTACTGTTTTGCTAGTTTTGTCTCATGCAGAACAATGTGCAGACTGTAAAGACCCGATAATGAACTTCAGCCACTCCCAGGTTGTTTTGGTAACTGATGTCTGGCGTTAAAAGCTAGAAATAGAACTTAAGGCCATTTCTGTCTAGGACTCCAAACTTCCTGCAATGCAAGCAGAATGTTCCCTAATCCAAGCTAGTACTCTTAAAATGATGCAGAATTTGAATGGAGGGGGACAGCATAGCTGCTAGGCCAATCTCATAACGCAGCATTTTGCCCCAGTGCGAAGGTGAGGTTCCTTTGCAGATTCTGAGGGTGGAGGGGAGACAACATTCTGGCAATTCAGAAAGCTGGACTGCAAAGCTGAATCAAAATATTTTGGGCTCTTCTTTGCTTCTTGTCTAAAAAGACTTCAGCCATCAGATATATCCTCAGTTGTCATTTTCACCACCATTACCACCTTTTTGGTGGATTATTTGAAGAGATTTCAAATGAGTCAAAATGCTTCTAATCTGAACTTCAGTTCCCCACCAACTGAGCAGGGAGGGGATGATAATTCTGAAGCCTAGCATGAGACAGTGCAGGGTACTAATATCTGTGTTACTGCTGTGCCCCAGGTGCGAGATGAGTACCGGACAGACTACGATGTGGGAAGAGGTGGCTTTGGCAAGATCATTCAGATGCAGAAGGCAAATCATCAGCCTGCAATCTATTAATTGCCTCATGCGTCCTAGCTCATAGAGGGCTCTGTCCTTCCAGAGCTAGCCCTGTTCTCGCATTTTGGATTGGGGTAGGGAGTGAGATCCAAGTTCCAGCAAAAGGTGACCCTCCTTAGACTGTGGATATACATGTATTCATTCCCCCTTCCTTCTGGGCTAGAGAGGATGTTCTGTGCTGATACAGGGCAACAAGGGAAAAAAATGGACAGCTCTGCAGGATTCTGGGTAAGAAGAAATGCAGTATGTCACACACACCTTGTGCTATGACATACTCTTTATGTTGCAGCTAAGCAGGTGGCTTCCTCCAAGCTGCGACTGCAGCCACGGTTGCTCTCAAATGGAACTTCTTAAAAGCTTACCATCGTCGGAGCCCTCCAGGTGCCTGGGCATCTTGTGGGGATGCACAAGAGATTCAGGTTTCCAATTTACAACCTCATCTGCTTACAAAGCAGTACCACTGTTTGGATGAGAGAAGTGGAACAAGGTCTTACAGTCCACTTGGAGGTGCTTGTCTGCACATCTAGCCCTTGGGTTGGTCGGGGCCTGCAGAGCATTTCTTTTTATGATGCCCCCAGTGCTGCCTGGCTTTTCAGATCCTCACTGTTCGACGTGATTTTGTTAAAATTTCTTTTAATTTTTTAAATAAACAGTTGTATTGGGTCTGGCTGAGATGGAGTTAATTTTTCCCCTAGCTGCCCTTGTAGTGCTGTGCTTTGTATTGGTAGTTAGAAAGGTGTTGATAACACTGGTGTTTTGGCTACTGCTGAGCAGTGCTCCCATGGCATCAGGGCTGTCTCTCCAATGTTTCCCCCCCTCCCCCAGTAGGCTGGGGGTGGGCAAGATCCTGGGGGGGGACAGAGCCAGGACAGCTGATCCAAACTGACCAAAGGGAATTTCCATACCATATGACATCCGCTTAGCAATAAAAGCTAAGAGAAAGGGGTGGCAGGGGGTGGGGGGGAGGCATTCATTATTATGATGTTTGTCTTCTGGAGCAACCACTCTGCTCACTTAAAGCTCTACTTCCTGGGAACTGGCTGGACATCACCTGCTGATGGGAAGTAGAGAATAAATCTTTTGTTTTCCCTTGCTTCTACGCACAGCTTTGCTTTTGCTTTATTAAACTGCCTTTATCTTGACCCATGAGTTCTTTTCCATCTTATTTACTGCCCCCCATCCTGCTGAGGAGGGGAGTGATAGAGCGGCTTGGTGGGCACCTGGCATCCAGCCAAGGTCAACCCACCACAGTTCTTTTTGGTGCCCAGTGTGGGGCTCAAGACAATGGCAGTATTGTATTAAGCATGCTATAGCTATAGTAATTATTAAGTAGCAAGCTTCTGTGCCGATCACAGAGTTTGTTGGCTACGCTGCTTATCTCTTTATTTCACTGAGCTTGGGAACATGTTTGTACGAGCAATGGCTTTCTGCTTTTCCCTGGCATTGGTAGCCTTGCTGTGCTGGGAGAGCTATCTTGTGGAGAGGATGAGGGAATACATCTCCCTCTTTCTACCTAGGCCCAATGTAGGTGGTTTTATTATGCAGGCTCCTAAGGTCCTTGCTCACCCTTGTGTGAGCTGTTTAATACTACTAATTAACATTATTGGCATATTATGGGGTTTGTGGAATCTGGTGTCATCCTGGTGTAAGAGAAGACAACTTTTAGGTGAGGCAATACTGAAATGTGCCCTGAGGCGGCCAGTCCCTGGGTGGCAGGGTGTGTGGAAGGATTTGGGCAGGTGCCTAGGGCAGTTGTCACCTCCCATAGCCTGGGACTTTACACCTGAACAGGCAAGCAACCCTGGCAAACTCATGTGCCACCTGTTAGAGGGGTGCCTTGCCTACCCCAATGAAAACCAGCAGCTTCCAGCACTGTACTGGGACTTGGCCTGTGCCTACTGAGACAGAGTTCAATACTGTCAGAGCACTGTGGTTAAGATAGGGACCCAAGCTACCTTGGAATACCTTGACTGAGATGAGGGTGCAAACTACATCGGAGGACATGATAGTAGAGATAGGGACCCAAACAACAACAACTAAATTGCCCAGTAGTGAAAAAGTGGACAAGGAGGTCACTGGGTCCATATCATCAATTAGTAAGAGAGGAGGAAGAAGAGGAAGGGCTTGATCAAGAAGTTGGTCCTCTGGCAAAGAAATTGGAGGAAGAAGTGAGAGAATTCAGACACGAAGCAGAAACTACCTGGTCTCTGACCTCATCAGAACTTTGGGACAGGCAGAAAGATTACAGCTGCCAGCCAGGTCAGTGGATTGCTGCTTGGCTGCTCCAATGCTGGGATAACGGGACCGACAGTCAGCAATCAGAAGGTAAGGAAGCCCAACAGCTGGAATCCCTTGCTAGAAACCAGGGAATTGAGAGAGGAATTGGAAAAGCAGCAGCAATTTGCAGTCTCTGGAGATGGCTCCTCTCAAGTGTGAGGGCAAGAGATCCATTCAAGGAAGATCTTGTGAACTCCCCAGGAAAGTGGACTACCACAGACGAAGGCATCCAGTACCTGAGAGAATTAGCGGTGCATCTACAGTAATCTACAGTAATCTAGACAATGAGCAGGTCTCCAAAGATCCAGAGGATGTCCTGTGCACATGGGCCATGTGGAGGAAGGCAATTCAAAGTGCACCTGCATCATATTCTAACAGCTTGGCAATGATTTGCCTGGATATGGATACACCAACTGTGGAGAGAGTGTCTTCTTGGCTCTGAAACTTTGAAGAAAATCTCTGTCTCTCCTCATCCCTATGGGCCAGTGCCTTGGCTGTCACGGACACCCCAAGAAGTCAGTCCTCTCCTGCCCCGGTCAGAGGGTGTCCTGGGTTTGGTTGGGATAGAGTTAATTTTCACAGGAAGCTGGGAGGGGGCACAGCCAGGACAGCTGACCCGAACTAGCCAAGGAGATATTCCACACCATGTGATGTCATGCTCAGTATATAACTGGGACTGGGGGTGGAGGTGGTATTACAGTAGGGGAAGTGGCAGAGCGTCAGGTTGCGGGCGGTGAGCAATTGCACAGCGTGCCATGTGGTGCACTCTGGTTCTTCCTGCGTGACCAGTGGGAGGTCATGAGGAAGTGGGGTGGTGAACCCACCTTTAAGCTGCAAGCCCATGTACATGAACTGAGAGGGAAGACAGCTGTTAAGAAGGGGTCACCCACAAAGACTGTCAGCATAGTTGCTATAGAGACAAAAGGCGGCAATCGGTGATCTCCCAGACATAGAAGGACTGAAATCGCTTCCTTTGATCCTGGTGAGGGGTCTTCTGGTCTGGCACTGAAAGGGTCAGACAGTGAATACTCTGACCAGGAACAGGAATAGGGGGTCCCTGCCTCTGGCCAGGAGGTGGAAAGGGATGACCAGGTTTACTGGAGTCTGTGGATTTGATGGCCTGGCACATCAGACCCACAGAAGTATAAGGCTTTGGTAGACACTGGTGCACAGTATATGCTGGTGCCATCAGCGTATAGGGCCACAGGACCCATTGGGATCTCTGAACTCACAGGGAGATGCCAAAAATTGTCTGTATTGGAGACTGAGGTGAGCTTAATGGGACAAGTGGCAAAAGCACACCATTGTGACCAGCCCAGAGGCCCCTTGTATCCTTGCCATAGACTACCTCAGGAGAGGGTACTTCAAGGACCCAAAAGGGTACCAATGGGATTTTGGTGTAGCCATTGTGAACACAGAGAAGATCAAACAGCTATCTACCCTGCCTGGCCTCTCGGAAGATCCTTTCATTGTAGGATTGCTGTGACTTGAAGAACAGCAGGTGCCAGTTGCTGCCAGGACAGTGCACCAGCGGCAATATCTCACCAGCTGAGACTCCCTGGCTTCCATCCATGAGCTGATTCATCAACTGGAGAGCCAAGGAATGATCAGCAAGACTCACTCACCTTTTAATAGTCCCATAGAGCCAGTGCAAAAGTCTGACGGATGGTGGAGGTTAACAGTAGACTATTGTGGCCTGAACAAAGTCACTCCACCACTTAGTGCTGCTGTACCAGACACATTTGAACTCCAATATGAACTGGAGTCAAAAGCAGCTAAGTGGTATGCTACAATTGACATTGCCAACGCATTTTTTTCAATTCCTTTGGCAGCAGAATGCAGGCCACAGTTTGCTTTCACATGGAGGGGTGTTCAATACACCTGGAATTGACTGCCCCAGGGGTGGAAGCACAGGCCTACCATTTGTCATGGACTAATCAAAACTGCACTGGAAAAGGGTGATGCCCCTGAACATCTACAGTACATTGATGATGTCATCGTGTGGGGCAACAAGGCCAAAGAATGTTTGAGAAGGGAAAAAGAGTAATTCAGATTCTTCTGAAAGCTGGTTTTGCCACAAAAAGAAGCAAGATCAAGGGACCTACACACGAGATTCAGTTCTTGGGAATAAAATGGCAGGATGGACACCCTTATGTCCATATGCATGTGATCAACAAGATAGCAACTATGTGTCCACCAGCTAACAAGAAGGAAACACTAGCTTTCCTAGGCCTTGTGGGATTCTGGAGAATGCATATTCCAGGTTATAGTCAGCTTGCATTACTCTATCAAGTAACCCGAAAGAACTATTTTGAGTGGGGCCTTGAGCAACAATAAGCCTTTGAGCATATCAAACAAGAGAGAGCTTGTACAGTAGCTCTTGGGCCTGTCCAGACAGGACCAGCTGTGCAAAATGTACTCCACACTGCAGCTGGGGAGCATGGTCTAACCTGGAGCCTCTGGCAGAAAACATCATCAGAAATTCAAGGTTGACCATTAGGGGTTTGGAGGCAGGAGTATTGAGGATCAGAAGCCCACTACACCCCGACTGAAAAAGAGATACCAGCAGCATATGAGGGGGCTCAAGTTGCTTCAGAAGTTGTTGGTACAGAAGCATATCTCCTCTTGGCACCACAATTACCCATGCTATACTGGATGTTCAAAGGAAACAGCCCCTCTACACATCATGCAGCCAGCACTACATGGAGTAAGTGGGTAGCGTTGATCATGCAATGAGCTTGACTGGGGAAACCCAATCACCAAGGAATCCTGAAAGAGAGCATGGACTGGCCAGATGGCAGAGACTTTGGAGCATCGCCTAAGGAGGTGGCTTGTGCCCAAGAGGCACCACCATATAACGAGTTATCAGAAGATTTGTTTGTTTACTGTTTTGCTTTGTTTACTGATGGATTGTGTTGTGTTGTAGGAACCATGAGAAGTGGAAAGCTGCTGTGTGGAGTCCCACACAAGTTGTTGAAGCCACTGAAGGAGAAGGTGAGTCAAGTTAGTGTGCAGAAGTGAAAGCTATCCAACTAGCCCTAGAGATTGCTGAATGAGAAAAGTGGCCTGTACTCTGTCTTTATACTTAATCCTGGATGGTGGCTAATGCCCTATGGGGGTAGCTACAGCAGTGGAAGAAGACCAATTGGCAGCACAGGAGTGAACCCATCTGGGCTGCTGCGTTGTAGCAGGACATCACTGCCGGGGTAGAAAACATTGCTCTAAAGGTATGTCATGTAGATGGTCACATGCCCAAAAGCCATGCCACTGAAGAACATCAGAACAGTGAACAGGTAGACAAGGCTGTCAAAATTGAAGTAGCTGAGGTGAACCTGGACTGAGAGCATAAGGGTGAGCTGTTTGTAGCTCAGTGGGCCAACAAAACATAGGGACATCTAGGGAGAGATGTAACGTACAGATGGGCTCATGATCAAGGGGTGGACCTGACCATGGAGGCCATCACACAGGTCATTCATGAATGTGAAACATATGCCACAATTAAGCAAGCCACATGAGTAAAGTCTCCCTGGAATAGAGGGCAATGGCTGGTTTTTCAATATGGTGAGGCCTGGCAAATTGACTGTATTAGACCACTGCCACAAACATGCCAAGGCAAGTGCTACATGCTCACCATCATGGAAGCAACTACTGGTTGGCTAGAAATACACCCTGTAAACCATGCCACTGCCTGAAGCACCATCTTAAGCCTTGAAAGGAAAATTTTGTGGTGACAAGATACCCCAGAAAGAATTAAATCAGACAATGGAACTCATTTCCAAAATAACCTCATAAACTCCTGGGCCAAGAAACACAACACTGACTGGGTACATCACATCCCCTATCACCCACAAGCCTCTGGAAAGATTGAAAGATATAGTGGACTGCTAAAGACTATGTTGAGAGCATTGAGCAACAGGGCATGGAAGCACTGGGATATAAATTTAGCAGAAGCCACTTGGCTGGTTAACACCAAAGGATCTGCTAACCGTCCTGGTCCTGCCCAAACAAAACCCCTACATACTGTGGGAGGCGATAAGGTCCCTGTAAGTGCACATAGGGAAGTGGCTGGGGAAGGCAGTGTAGATTGCTTCTCCCTTGGGAAAAGGCAAACCCATTCATGGGATTGTTTTCGCTCAAGGACCTGGATGTACTTCGTGGGTAATGTAGAAGGATGAGGAGACCTGGCATGTGCCTCAAGGAGATTTAACCTTGGGGGGAAAAATAATCTGTGATGTGAGCTGTATGTTATAGGAAGTGATGTAGCAGGAATGACCTGAACGGATGAAGAGTGAGTTTTGCAAGAAACCGGATGAGTGCAATGATGACCCAAACCAAGCCAGTGTTGGTGCCCAACAATCAAACCTACTGCTTCTCCTGTCCCGAGCACCCATCTTGACAGATAAGGCCCAAGTCATGGCCCGTTCTTATGAACATTTGGAGGAGTGGAAAAAGCCCATGGAATGGGAGAATAATATCTATCTGTTAAAGGACAAGGGATAGTAGTTAATGAGAATGTATAAATCTGTATGTTGGGTATAAAGATGGTTTAAGTATGTAGCATAAGTTGTAAGTGTTGGTAAGAAGGGATTTCAGTAATAAGAATTAAATCCAATGAGATGGTTAGAAGATAGATATACATATATGTATTAAATTATGTGGGACTTGAGCATGACACAAATGGTATGGAATAGGCTGTCTCTCCGACATTTCCCCCCCTCCCCCAGTAGGCTGAAGGCGGGCAAGATCTTGGGAGAGGACAGAGCCAGGACAGCTGACCCAAACTGACCAAAGGGAATTTCCATACCATATGACATCTTCTCAGCAATAAAAGCTAAGAGAATGGAAGGGTTGGGGGGGAAGGGTATTCGTTATTACAACATTTGTCTTCTGGAGAAACCACTATGCCTACTGAAGCCCTACTTCCTGGGAAGTGGCTGGACATCACCTGCTGATGGGAAGTAGAGAATAAATCTTTTGTTTTCCTTTGCTTCCACATGTGGCCTTGTTTTTGCTTTATTAAACTACCTTTATCTTGACCCATGAGTTCTTTTCCATCTTATGTCTTCCCCTCTGCCCTGCTGAGGAATGGAGTGATAGAGCAACTTGGTGGGCACCTGGCATCCAGCCAAGATCAACCCACTACAACAGAGTCCTGTACCTGATGCAGATTGTGCATCAAAACCACTTGCTCCATGACACGAACTGGGGGGGAACATGTCCTGTTGGTGTCTTAAAGCTGCTGGTACTTGCAAACACAATGATGGATAGTAAAAGGGGGCATGAATCTCACCATGTTTCTCTTGGTTTCTGTCTTGGTGCTGACTTTTCCCTCTTCTGTTTTGCAATAGCTGATGGCTGATGTCAGAAGGAAGTTGCTTATAAAGTGTATGGCTGCTCTGAATAAGACAAGTCCTTCTCTTTCACATCAGCAGGTTCTAGGAGAACTTTCCCTTATCCTGTCACCTGTTCCACTATCAGAGGAGTGTATAAAGTGAAACAAAGGCCCAGGGTGCACTTCAGAGAGGAAGGAACCAGGAACTCCCTTCCCTGTGTTTATGACAGGCTTTCTTCCCATTTTAAGAAGAGCATGGCTGACGCTCTCTAATCCGTTCTTAGGGTCTGAACAAGAGATGAAAACCCTTTCTGATCTGTCCCCAAGAACCTCCCAGCTAGGGCAGGTAATTCCATTGAACAAGCTGAATTCTGTCTGTAAATTGGGTTTGTATTATGTGAATAATAGCAGCTGCTCCCTGCCCAGTAATGTGTAATCATGATTTTTCATGCATTATCTCATCCAAGATAATAGAAACTGTTGCACACCCATCTGCAGATCAGGCATATGACTTAAATTAGTTTAACACTGACATTACCCTGAAGTCTTGATAACTGAGCTGGAGGGTTTGTTACATTTAGTTTGTTGAAATGTCACCTACCTGTTTGTTTTTCAAGGCAGGTTGCTCTGCCTGTACAACTGTCACGGGTCTTGAAGGAACTGCATGTTTAGTCTTCAGCAGGTTTAAGCAATGACAGCATTGAGAAGCCTGTGATGCAGGCTGCCCCTGAGATGCAGTGAAAAGGAGCAGGACATTGACTTAAGAGTGGAAAATACAAGCAGCCATCTGTCCAGCCTGTCAAAGCAGCATCAGCATGAGGTCCCTTGTGGAGAATGTGAATTACAGAGGGAATAATTGCCTGGGCAAACACAGCAGGGAAATAGGAAAACTTAAGGAAGATGGGGAGAGGTATCAGCCATGAAATTCTAGGATTAGCAAAGGAATCTCTTGTGTATGAGGTAGGGAAACATAAGACAAGCTTTCAGTTTGCTCATGGAAAAGCCTGATGTGGCATGTTGGGCACATCAGTCCTGTGCGACAGAATATGCAGAAATGTGTTCAGTCAGGTGCCTGGGCTGTTTTTTGACTGCAGAAGGCATCAGTCCCTATTTTTGCAAGATACTGTGATTTCAACTCTACACAGATCTCCCCGTCCCACTTACTTCAGTCTGGAGGAAGTGTCTCCAGCAAGTTCCAAACCAGGGCTAGCAATCTATGCACTGTTCCTCTTCCAACATAACCTTTGCAAAGAGATTTATGCTTTTATTCAAATACATGTATTTGCCTAAAATAATCCACCTCAAATAATACAGCTGCAGTAAATGTCAGGATCCCTTCCTTCTACTGTAATCCCAGACAGAACCAGAGACATGAGAAAGTTTACAAGTCAGTAGGTGGTCCCAGCTCTTGGCCCCTGCTGCCACATGTAGGTACCCACATGGCACCATGCTGCATCAATCAGAAGAGATGTCCTTGCCAAGAGCATTCCCAAGCACGGTGGCTGCCAGTGTCCTGGAGCAGCCCCTCCTGCACTGGCCGAGCTCCTGGCTGTGGCACACTGTGTGCCCAGAAGACTCAGGCTCCAGGGCTGCCTTTCAGACACCTTTCATCAGCACACAAAGGTCCTATTAGGAGAGAAAACCCTTTGTCCTCATATTGCTGGGGCAGTGCCAAGCTGGGCAGTGCAGCCAACAGACTGACAGACCTGATGAGACCCAAGAGAAACCAGGTACAGCTTAGTAGCAAGCATGCAGCTGCCTCTCCAACTCATGAGCAGTTAACGTGCTGGAAGCAGAGGCCACTTTCCCTGGCTGATGGCCAAGCTCTTTCTATAAAGAACGCTGATGCTGAGTTCATGCCAGCACCAACCAAAGGAGCTTAAACCACGCTTCAGACTTCCTGGGGAATCAGGACTTGGACTCCAGTGAGTTTCTGCTGGATCCCTTGTGATCTGTGGAGACCCTCGACCTCCATGAGAGAGAGCAAAGTGGAGCAGTTTTGCCAGGAAACACTGCTCATCTTCAGGCTTCTTGGCCACACTCTCGCTCAGGTACACCACACTCAAAGCCATCTGCACTGGAGAGGAGAAGAGGCAGGCTGCGGTTCTCATTCAGTGTGACAGCTTTTAGAGTCCCCTTTGCTCCAGTAACAAATCTGAGCAAACTTTAGAGCAGTCAGGCAAATGGCAATATTAGTCATGGTGCTCCCCAGCCACTTCCACCCACTGGTGGCCTGAGAAGACCCTGATCACCTTCCTCTCCCATTCATGTCATATGGGGTCCCACACTTTGCCATATGCCCCAGAGCTGGATGCACCAGGCTGGCATCGCAGTGCTGGCAGATGAGGCAGACCATCTCATCCTCCACCCCACAGAAGCAGTAGACCAGCTCGCCCGGCTGGTCGCTGTCAAACCCCGAGAAATGAATCTTCTTCCCAGCCATCTCCTCTGCTGCTGGAGCTGCCATCAGCTTCATGTGCAGGCACCGGCATGGCCTGCACAGCTCCCAAAGGGCACAGTTGTAGTTTACGCTGACTGAGTTGGGACCCCAGATCCAGCCCATGGGCATCTGCGTGTTCTGCACCCAAGCCCAGCGCATCGCCAGCCTCCCCATCCCCGTTCTGTTGCCAGCACCCTGCACCGGTGTCAGGAAACCCACCTTGATCTTCTTGGCCCCCTTCACATAGTCTTTGCTGTCGTGAATGCAGTGGGTGGCAGTGAGGACATGCCACTCGGACATGAGCAGGCCCATGTAGCCCATGGAGATCTTGACAGTGGTAGAGAAGGGGTAGTTCATCAGGAATTGGTTCCCACTGATGGAAAACCACCTGTCTGTGCCATAATCTGCCACTTGAGTCGCACATGCTGCCTCCACTGTCTCCTCTCCATGCCACTTGCATGGGGGCTCACTTTCCACTGTGGTGGGGGTGCAGGTGCCGTTGGGATACACTGTCTTGTAAGAGAGGTACTCCTGGAAGTCCTGAAGGACCAGGGCGGCCTCCCGCTGGGCATGGGCATTGTCACAGCATGTTGTCAGTTCTGGGACAGGCTGTGACAAGAACCTTTGGCTAGTTGGAGTGTGAACTGGGGAACAAGAGCGGGAACCAGGTCACCAGCAGCAGCACTGGGAAGAAAGAAGAGCAAGAGAAGAGCAACCACCTGGCAGCAAATCATTGTGCCAAACCTGCAAAGGCAAAGCAAGGAGAGCATTAAGCCTGCACGATTAGAGAGCCGGCCACCTGCCGCGGCTTGGGGCTGGGAGGATTATCGGATGCATGCAGCCTCGTGCCAGCTACTGGGTCGTGCATACTTAAGCTGTTACCACAGAAAGCAGAAGGGTTGGGACCTGCCTGGAGACGGGTGAGTAAGGAGTGATAGGAATCTCACCTGGCACCAGCTTTGATCTCCTGGACGGTGAGGCCCTGCAGCACAACCCAGCGCCACTGCAGAAATATCACGAGCTGAGGAGTTTGCTCTGTCATGCCAGTAATCCTGTCTGCCCGAGGGTGGATTCCAGGGCTTCGAGTCCCGCTGAGGGATGCGTCCCACCCGGCAGCTGCTGCAGCTCCACTCCACCAGCCAGTCACCTGCAGGGAGGAGGATCTGACAGTACCTGCTCACTGGTCCTACAGGGAAGAAGGTGGCTCATTAACTCCTCAGGTTGAAGTACTTGGTGTCACAGAGCAGTGTGGCCCAGCCAGCCTATTTTAACTCCCAAATGGATCACTGTACACAATTTAAAATTTAATCAGCTGCTACATCTCCATGTGCCAGGCCCACCCCTGTTCTGGCAGGGGAGCAGTGCAGCGGGCAGGTTCCAATGGCTCAGCAGCACAACCATCCGTCTCCATCCTGCCCCAAGCCTGCATACCCACACAGGCTCTTCCTTGTCAAGCAGCTGGTGTACAAGAGAGAGCTCCTCCAATGCTTCTGCTGGGAAAGCCCCATGTCCCCCACAGGCAGCCTGGGTCTGCACCAGACACATGGCAGTGTGTGCGGTTATGAAAGCCGCAGGGGATGGGGTGGAGCCAGGTGGGGAGGGAGGCTGAGAGCCACCAGCTCTCTGCACCCCCTGCACCCTGACCCACCAGTGCTGCATCCCCAGCATGGCCCACTGCTGGAGCAGGTTGCTGTCAGCCAGTGGCCATAGCCGGGTCTCCACTGCAATGGTGCCCCAACTGCCTGACCCGTCAGCATGGCTTGGGCCAAACACAGCCAGAGCCACAACCCTCCAGCTCCCCTTTAATTCCAGGGGGGACGGCAACAGGGAGATCACAAACCAATCCCTGGCTGTAGCTCCCGGGGGGGGGGGTCCTGCCTGAGTGCCACCCCCAGCACAGCACTACAACCAGCAAGACAACACTGAAACAGGAGCCAGCCCTGCCTCCCCTACCCATGCTCCTGCCTACACTTGTGCCTGGTCTGCCCAGCACCCATGCAGTGGCAGAGGCACAGGCAGGGGGGCAACTTCAGGCTTGTTTGGTTCCTTCCAGGGCTCTGCCAGCCACTCTGCTGGGGCTGGAGCTGCCCTGGGGAGGCCCACGGCTGGGCGGCAGGCAGGAACGCAGCCTTTGCTGCCAATCTGGGTGGAAACTCCCTGGCTGTCGGCACAAACCACAGGCAGTTGTGTGCAGGGTTGGGGACTGGGCCTCTCAGCAGCAAAGCCAGGCTCTGCCTTTTGTTGTGTTTTCTCAAAGCAGAAAATGGCCCCTTCCAGACTGGCCCACCCTGAGCCCCCAACACCTGACAGCCTTCACCCAGGAACATGCTTCCCTCCTGGCCCCTCTCTGCACAATGGAGCCCCAGGTTGCAATCAGAGCATCTCAGCAGGCCACACGCAGGCTGGCGCAGCAGCAGTTAAAGCAGTGGGAGCAGCCTGCGCCGAAAACATGCTAGGGCTCTGGCTGGGTGTTATTCACAGCTGATGCACCGAGATGTACAGTAATGCCAGCGGGGCCCGGGAAAGGCAGAGGCACTGCCCAGCAAAGGATGCGGTGCCATCCCTGGCAGCTCTGCCAGCCCAGATGAGGTGGAAGGAGGTCACGGGCAGAGAGAGGCAGGGTCCCTCCAGGCAGCCAGGGACAGGGTGTCCAGCATGGGGCCCAGGGCTGGACAGGGCCGCTGCGCTACTGCCAGCACCTGCGCCCATAGTGAGATGGCACTGACCCAGTGCACCGCACCAGCACAGACTGATGGCTGCCAGACAGCTGCTTCTCTGCTGGGCTGCCATGGTGGGAGCTGCCCAGGGCTTCCAGCACCCTGCTCCATGTCCAGAGCTTTGCCAGTCCCAATGGGTGCCCAGGATGAGATGCTCGTGCTCAGTGGGATGGCCTGGAGCCAGGCATGGACATGTCTGTGGGCACGTGCATGGGGACATGGGCACAAAGGCATGGGGGGGCTGCAGCAGTGCTGAGCCAGGGGGTGAGGGCTGCAGTCTTATCATGGGCCCATTGCCCACTACAGCACCCAAACCTGGGTGTATGGGTGCCAGGGGAACTGCAGGCTCAGGGCTCAGCAGGGCCCCACATGCTGCTCCTGGCCAGAAGATACCCACGAGGCAGGGTGGTGGGACCCAGCACAGCACACTGAGGCACCAGCATGACCAGGAGAGCTGGAAGGACCTGCGAAGAGCCAGTGCCGGGAGTCAGCTGTGCCTGAGGCTCCAGCAGGGCACCCCAGCCTGGGGCAGTGGGGCAGGCAGTGCCCAGCATGGGACCAGAGCAGGTGCTGCAGCCCCTTTTACTCCAGGGATAGCCCTGGGGCAGGGCTCACAGCTCCAGTCCAGGAGCCAAGCAGAGCTGATGGTATGGGGCCCTCGCCACCGACCATGCAGTGACCCTGCTCCACTGCCAGTAAACAGGGAGAGATGCCAAAACCATGCAAGATCCATCTGCCCTAAATTAGTTTATTTTGCAAAATAATCTGTCAGGGCTGATTTAGACCAGACCAGAATCTGGGAAATCATGTTCTCACATGGATGCAGCCCAGCTCCTGGCCACACTTCCTCTGCAGGCCATTGCTGGAGCCTCCAGCAGATATTTCCAAGGTCTTCACTGCAGCTGCTGCCCTGTGGGACCTGGTGACACGCTCCCACAGAGCACAGGGACTGCAGGGTGGGGCCACAGCAGGCTGGTGTCCTGCCCACAGGTAGGGTTGAGCTGGCCTGGAGCACTGCTCCATGGTTCCTGGCTCACTGTCCCAGGGGACAGTGCAAGGGCTGGTGGCTCATCGGCAGGTTTCAGACAAGGAGGTCACCCAGCACAGCTAGCTGTGGCCAAGCCCTGCTCTGTGCTGGCACCAGCCTGGCACTCGGCCGGGTAGCACGTGGGGTCCTGCCTGGGGGTCCGTGACCACAGGGCATTAACATGAGATGTAGTAGGACCAACAGAGCCAAGCACTTAAAAAACATTTAGTTTAATAGGTATAAAAGTCGACATTAAAACACCAATTATACAAAGGCATATGAGGTTGGACACTGCTACGGCTACACTGTGGACATCTTCACAGACACCCGAGCTAGATGCTCGTACCAAGCAGCATGGCCAGGGCAGCACCAGACTGCTGGCAATACCAGAACAAACCACCCCAAGCCTCATCGCATGGCTGCCATGTACACACCTGGTGCTTGGAAAGCACAGAGAGGAGGTGGTGACCACAGCCACATGGACAGACAGAACGAATACAGCTGTGCCATCACATGGGGCCTCCCATGTGCAGGGAAAGCAGCATTTCTGACAGCAGCTTACAGCAGGAGGGCCATACCAGTGTCACTGCCCCTCAGCAGGGTTGGGGGGATGGCAGAGACCAGCCCCGGGCCACTGGCACTCCCACCTGGCCTGGGGACTCGTCTCCGTGACCTTTGCTCTGCAAGGGGAAAGGGCAGCACACGACCCAGTTCTGTGGTCCTGACTTTGGGACTCACTCCCTGCAGGAGAGGGGATGGATGTACCATGCGGATCATGATCTTGTTCCCAAGCAGGAATACTAGCAAAGATCCACGGAGTGCCAATGCCTGGTACCTCAGACAGCAGCAGCCCCGGGGCCGAGGTCCAGTCCAGGGTGGTGCAGAGGCTTTTCTACTGTGGCACAGGGTTCTTCCGCATTTTTCCCTTCCACGCTGTTCCGAATCCCGTAGCCAAAGTAAATCATAAAACCTGCAGGACAGTTTCCGCAATGAAATGCACAGCGGTGGGCTGCCAGCATAACAGCAGGCACCGTGCTCACCTCCACAGGACACCTACCCACAGCCATCCAGATGGCAAACCGCACCCAAGTGCCGGCACTCAGCTGTACCATCAGCAGGATGTTAACAAAGATGCTGAATATTGGCAGGAGTGGGAGGAAAGGTACCTGCAAGGGACAGGAGGAGCCATGTCAGCTGTGCCTTAAGGGACCCGGCCAGGCTCGAGGATGCTCCTGGCCACAGAGGGATCCCACCCCACCACAGCCTAGAGAGCACCTGGGCACTGCCACGCTGGGGACTGCACCTTGGAGAGCTGCGTCTCGGGGCCCTGGGCTTTCCTGGACAGTGACTGTCCAGAAGCAAGCCCTGGCAGACCCTGCAATGGCCCAGACCCTGCTGGGGGTCCGCAGGGATGCAGACGCCAAGCTGCTGGGGGCTGCACTCACTTTGAAGTTCAACCGCGCGTTGCTCTGTGGCTGCCTCCAAACGATGATGGTGGGAATGAGCAGAGCCATGAGGAGCAGCACCAGGGCCACGATCCAGCCCACACTGGCGTCTTTCAGCGCGGTCACCTTGAGGGTGAGGACCACGCAGATGACCGTGATCAGTGTGGCTGCAAGAGAGGGGGCAATCAGGGGGCTGCATAGGATGTGGCCCCCCTGGGACACCAAGCCTCACCAACAGCTGGGCTGAGGCACCCACTCCTCTTGGTCAGTTATGGGTCTAGCATGTGCTGTCTCCAACACCCCCCCCAAAGCCTCAGGAAGGTGCTTTGCTGGGGGAACTTGCCAGCCTGTCAAGAAGTGGGAAGCCTGCACTCGGCTAGGCTCGAACCCAGCTCTGATGCTTACCCAGAGCTGGCTGAGCCACTCCATTCTGGCTGCACAATGAAGCCATTGATGGATGGATCAAACCTTGCTGGCCAAACCCGAGCGCTCTCAGGGAGCTGAAGACCACTCTCACTGGGTGGCCAGCCTGGGCCAGGCTCGTCACAGGGAGCTCTCGTGACCACCCATGACCACATGGCTGGCTTAGCGCCCATGTCCTCCATCAGCCACCGTGTGCCCCAAACCCCAACCATGCCCTGCACTTGGCACCCTGCTCAGGGCAGAGCAGGTCCAGCACCCACTGGCACTGCCAACAGCAGCTGGCAGCCTGTGCTACCTGGCCCCTCTCCTCTGCCCGGTGTGTCCACCATCCCCTCCCAGCTCTGCAGAGACATGCCAAAATGCTCTGGCCTCTGGCAGGAGGGGACATCAGCTGCCTGCTCCCACTCACTCACCGATGACCGAGACACAGACATAGACAATACGCCCCGAGAGCATGGTGGGGGTGTCCTCAGGCGGGTTGAAGAGTGTTGCCAGGGACAGTGTCTCTTTCTGCTGGGCACTGGCAGAGGTGACAGCTGGGTTCATGATCACCCTCTCCTCCTCATTCCCGTTCAGCTCCAGCATCTCCATGGCCTTTGGGGAGTTCAGCTGCCCGGACTGGTACCTGAGCAGACAGGACAAGCTGCAGCAGAGCCCGAGGAACTTCCCAGCCCAGGGGGACAGTAGGCAGCACCCTTATATGTCTCCTGCTCCTCAAGCCCCACAAGCTGCTCTGGCAGTGGCCCCGTGACGGCCACTCCACAGATGTGCCCAGAGACACTGTGCAGGCTCTTGTGAGCAGCCTCCACCCTGGGGGCTTGATGCTTCCCCAGGGTGTGCGCCCTGGGAAAAAGCTGTGGCCACAAGCCCCAGGCTCAATGCAAGGCACATCAACCCCGGGCACTGCCACGTGAGAGGAAGCACCCACCGGAGGATGAGCACACACACCGCCACCAGGGAGTAGGCGAGCAGCGTGCCAATCGACATGAGGTCCACCAGGTCCTTCAGGTCAAGCAGGAAGGCCATCACCGCTGCAACGAGGACATGCAGCATAAGCAAGGCTCCAGACTGCCACAGAGCCAAGTGTGAGGCGGCGGCCGGGAGCCTTACCCGCAAGGAGCCCTGAGGTGATGGTTGCTGACAGAGGGGTCTTCGTGCGGTTGTTGATGCTGGAGAGGAACTTGAAGAGCAGCCCGTCCTCCGCCATGGCATAGATCACACGGGGCATGGGGAACATGGAACCCAGCAAGCTGTTGGGGGAGAGATGGCTCAGGGCCTGCCCAATAAGCTGTCCACACCTGCCACCCAGACAGCAGGGGGACCAGCTCTGTGCCAGGAGCAGGACAGCAGCCAGACGGGGCAAACCCCCAGCCCAGCCAGGACGCATGCTGCTGGTCCCTGTGCTGTGCCAGGCAGTGCCAGGGATGAAGCCAGTCCTACCTGGTGGAGAGGGCACAGAGCGAGCCGACAGCAACAGCGTAGCGGGCGGGCTCCCAGCCCACTGCCTTGAAAGCCTCAGGCAGGGGGCTCTCCTTGTTCAGGAGGAAGTAGGGCACCATGAGGGTCAGGGCCGCAGAGACCCCAAAATAAGCCACGAAGCAGATGAGGAGGGACACAATGATGCCAATAGGGATTGAGCGCTGTGGGTTCCTGGCTTCCTCCCCTGTGGAGAGACAAAAGGCAGCATCCATCCCTGCTCCATGGCACAGCACAGGGCAGCTGACCCCAGAGGACGAGCCACAGCAGGGACTTTCCATGGCAGCGTGGGGCTGGGCAGCAGCAGGCAGGGGCTGCTGGAGAGGAAGGGTCCCCAGACATGCTGCTGCGCTGGCAGAGTCTTCGGCACTGCCAAGAGCAGAAGCGCGTGGCTGCAGCCCCAGCTTCCAGGCATGCAGCTGCCTGGCAGCTGGGCTCGCAGCCTCTCTGGCCGTGCCAGCCCTCTGCCCCCTCCAGCAGCTCCCACTCCCCGCAGAGCCCACTGAATGCAGATCTTCTGCCCATGCGGGCACAGCAACGCAACCACCGCGCCCTCTGTCCCCTGGCCTTTGCAAAGGCGTGCTCTCCCACTGCACCACACTCCCTGGCAAGGAGCTCAGCAGCCAGAGTAGGAGGGAAGGAGGTGGCTGCCGGGCAGTCCCTGGCAGGGGGGAAGCACAGGCAGGGAGGTCAGGCAGAACAGCCTGTACCAGCCACCCACTAAGTAGATTCCTGGGGGAATGAGAGGAAATTGAGAGCTCCCTGTGCTCCAGAGAGCGGCAGTTCTGCATGAACTCAGTTGTTTAGAAAAATGTTACTTGAGGCTGGGAAATAACCAGGAGGCATTAGCAATTCCCAGCACTGTTGCAGCCTCAACTTGGCAGCGGAAAGGCTCCCTGCTGTCCCAGAAGCTGCCTGTGCAGGCAGGGTGCAGCCCCGCTCCCACCGCTCGTTGCGGGGAGCCCCTTTTCTGCGTCAGGGCAGGCTATGAGCCCTTTTGTGCTGGCCCAGCTGGGGACAGAGCCACCGTGGGGAAACCTCCCAGGAGTGGAGGGATGGGCTGTTTCCCACGCCATGGAGCATCCTCCCCAGTGGGTCCCAGCCAGCCACCAGTTGCGCTGGGGAAATGCCCGTGCCACCCTTGCCCAAGGTGGTACCTGTGGTGGCAATGCAGTCAAAGCCCACGAAGGCATAGAAACAGGTGGCAGCACCGGTCAGGATCCCTTCCAGTCCAAAGGGGACAAACCCGCCAGAGCCGAAGGCTTTTTTGCTGGAAAGGAGGGAGGAGAGCAGTTCCCACGGGCTGCATGGACAGCAGGGCCAGTGCCAGTCCTGTGCCAGACCCTGGCCTGGCATGGTTGCTCTCCTCACCTGATGTCATACAGTGGGTCCAGGTATGAGTGGTTGATGTAGTCCTCCTCTGAGAGCTGCCAGTTCTTGATGTCTCCCTTCACGAAGCCCGCAATGATGACAAAGCCCAGCACCACCAGGTTCACTGCCGTGAAGATTTTGTTCACGAGGGCAGATTCGCTGACGCCAAAGGCCAGCAGCGCTGCAGGGACAAAAGGAGTGAGTGGGGACCCACCGGGCTCCCATGCCACCACCCACAGAGCCACGGAGCCACTCCTACGCACTCACCAGTGAGCAGCCCAATCAGGATCAGGGAGAAGAAGTCTGGGCGCTCAGCCAGCACCCCTGGCAGGTGCAGTGTGGTCTTGTTCATGAAGAAGGTGGAGATGTGGTTGCCAATGATGTTGTCAAATGCTGCGCTCCAGGCTCGAGCCACGCTGGCTGTGCCTGGTCGATGGCAAATCTGTGCATTAGTCCAAGCCCAGGGCAGAGAGGCACTGGCCACCCCCACTCCAGCACCCACCTCCCTGCTGATTCCACCCCACACCTTGCTCCCACAGCACCACACACTGCCCCCACAAGACCCCCACTCTGACAGTGCCGTGCTGGAAGGAGCCTGGGCACATGTGCCAGCATCCTGCCCAGCCCCTTACCTATCACATAGGAGAGGATGAGGTTCCAGCCAGTTGTGAAAGCCCAGATCTCACCAACGGTGACATAGCTGTAGAGGTAGGCAGAGCCGGTCTTGGGGACACGGGCCCCAAACTCTGCATAGCAAAGTCCAGCCAGTACCGATGAGAGAGCAGCCACAAGGAAGCAGAGGACGATGGAGGGACCAGCCATCTCCTTGGCCACCTCCCCAGCCAGCACATACACACCAGCCCCCAGCGTGCTGCCCACCCCGAGGGCTATGAGATCCAGCGTGGAGAGGCAGCGAGCAAAACGCGTGTCCTCGGAGCTCAGATCCACCATGCGCCGGCGGATCAGCTTCTTCCCAACACTGGTCATTTTTCCTCCAAACATCTTGTTCTCTCGTGGGTGGTGCTCAGCTGCTCAAAACCCCTGCAAGAGAAGGGACCACAGGAGTGTGAAGCTCAGTGTCCTGCAGGCAGCAGGACCCACAATGCAGGAAGCAGGGCAGGCAGCGATGCCCACAGGAGCTGTGCCTGCTCCCGGCCAACCCGTTGGCACCAAGCCCCTGCCATGCTGGTGGGGCAGAGACCATGGCAGCTCCCTCCAAGGCACTGTGGGGCTGTGCATACCCCACCTGCACAGCCCCTGCACCAGGAGAGTGAGCCAGGGATGAACCCAGTAAGTCCATGGTGGAAATAGGCTCGTTGCACAAGCCCTGTGTGGTCTCCACCATGGGCCTCCCGAGCATGTCCCAGAGCTTGCCCACTGTCTCCCAGCAACTCCCCACTGATCTGGCAGCCTGGAGA
The DNA here is from genome assembly GCF_000737465.1 of Haliaeetus leucocephalus. Classification (NCBI taxonomy): domain Eukaryota; kingdom Metazoa; phylum Chordata; class Aves; order Accipitriformes; family Accipitridae; genus Haliaeetus; species Haliaeetus leucocephalus. The sequence goes on from NW_010972625.1 coordinate 845,154, forward strand.
TCCCTCAGCCCAAACTTGACTGCTGGCGCATCCCTCCAGCCAGGCGTGTGGGCGTGCACAGCAGCGATGGCAGGAAGACAAAGCATTCCTCCAAATGAGGATTTGGCAGGCTGGGCTGACTCACTGGGACACAGCCATTCCTCCTTTGCTCCCAACATCTGCACTACACCCTCAGCAGGGATGCATGGCCAGACACACAGCGCAGGCCCTCAGTGCACATCCCTTGCATGCTGACAGTGCTTGCCAAGCAGCCCGCACACTGCAACTGCAGGCTGCAATTGCCCTAAATGTGCAACACACCCACTTCCCTTCCTCACAGCTGCTACCCAGCCCCTAAAAGCTCTGGGAGACGAGCACCCTGTGGAGCAGGCAGCCGGCACAAGGTGAGAGGAGCTGCAAGGAAAGCGGCTCTCAATGCCCATGGCCACAGCTGGCACCCCGTGCCTAGCACTCAACCACCCACCCACCAGCACCTTCTCCCCACCAGCTGCTCCCTTCATCGGGAAATGAAACATGCTCCAGTCAGGCTCCTGGGGCAGCACCAACACCATGCTGTATTGGATCAGCACAAGTATACACGAGGATGACTGTGACCCTTTTCCACCAAGGGGGATAACCAGGGTTGCAGTGGCAGCCACCAGCTCGGCTGCTTCCCCATAACCAGCAAACCAGCCTGTGTCTGGTGAAACCTCCTCCTGAGCTGGCACATGCCATGTTTGGCCTTGGCCCACGGAGCTGTCGCAGCCCAGGGCAGCCTCTGGGCCAGGTTTCAAGGGAACAAGTGCCCCGGCACTGGCACCCTCCCCAGCCACCGCCTGGGCAGCTCTGTCTGCCTTCCCCAGCGGGGCTCAATTGCTCCAAGGATTTCTGACACCCAACGCAAGCTCTGCAAACTGCAAGCGCGGGGCTGGCAGCAGAAACGTGCTCAGCCCTTATTCCCAGGGCAGCGCAGAGAAAAAAGCACGAGCGTGCCGAGAAGGAAGATGTGGGGCAGCCTCCCCCCTCCCAGCCCCCGCGGGCCCTGCTGCGCTGGGAATCGCCGTGCCCGGGGAAAGGAACACGAGAAGTGCCCAGACCCTCACCAGCACCCGTCGGAGCCGGCCTAGGGAGAGCTGCTCAGGCGGGTCGGCCGGCTCCGGGGAGGCTCAGCCCATGGCCGGCGAGGTGCCTCGCAGACAGCCACGCTGTCACCCGAGATGGAGAGCGCGCAGCGAGCTACGGGCGGGCAGACGAGAGGAGCAGCAACGCGTCGGGCGACAGCCCCCGCTCCCCCCCCCCTCCCGCCGCGGCTCGGGACAGCAGCCGCGGGCC
>NW_010972625.1:846758-863464 GCF_000737465.1 Haliaeetus leucocephalus
GGCTCGTTCCGGTGCGGTCCCGTTCAGCTCCGCTCTGCTCGTGCCGCGAGTGCCGCCGCTGTCGCCGCCGCCGAGGGGTTGAAGGGCGGACCGGCTCCGCCCGCCGGAAACAGGCACCGAGCCCTCGCATGCCCCGGGTGCCCCCCCCCCGCTCCCGCAGACCCGCCCCACGCGAAGCGACGGGCGAGCGCGACCAGCCCCGCGGCCGGTGCGGGGAAGCCAGTCTCCGCCCAGCCCCACCCGTGCCCGGTTCGCCGCGCCCTGCCGCCCCCCAGGTCACAGATTTAAAAGAAAAAAGAAAAAAAAACCCCACAACCAATCCATAAATTCAAGTCATAAATGGCAGCGGGGCTGAGGCCAGGCACGTCTCGGCCCCCGGGAGTGCGGCTGCTGCAGGCGGCAACGCCGAGCCCAGGGCAAGGGACCGTGCGGCTGGCGGCTTCAGCTGTGCTCCTCCGGGAAAGGCCACAGAGGGGGCGGCTGAGGGTCCCCCGAGCCCCGATGTGCCAGGAGGGCAGAGCCTGCCCCGGCCCTGCCCTGCCGGGGCTGGGAGCGAGGCGAGGGCTGGGGCGCAGCGAGGAGGCCGGCCCTGCTACAGGGAGCGCGGCCGGAGCTCAGCCCGAGGCGTGGAGGGGGGCTCTGCCCCGATCCCGGTGTGCTCCGCAGGGGAGTGAGTCCCCGGCCAGCACCCACGCTGCTCCGCTACAGTCTCCTCAACTCCGGGAGCAACAGGCAGCTCTAAGTGATGGGAAGCACCAGTCTCGGGAGAACTATTTGGCAGTCGAGCCGGCAGCCAGAAGCCAGCACCCAGGCTGGGACCAGCCGCCCAGAAACCTGCTCCTGATGCAATCCAGCGTTCGCGTGTCGTGAGCACCTATTCAAACAGACATCGCAGGCAAGGCTCTGCTCCAGCGCCGCTGCCGAGGATGCATAGCCAACAGGCTTCCAGCCGTTTGCAGCAGAGCAGGCAGGAGCAGCGGGCAGGGCACTACAGGCCCCGCGCTGGGTGCCTGCTCCCCCCCCCCCGCCTCCCCCGTGGGTGCACACACAAGGGCCAGGGAGACAGAAACGCTCCGCTCGGCAAAATGACCTCAATGGAAACAGCAACGCAGTATCCTGCGAGCGCAGCTGCTGGGCAGTGACGCAGATTCTCTTCCCGCCTTGCGGATGAATGAACCGTGGCTCAGCAACGCCCCCGCCCCCCCTCCCCGGCCACCCGCTCCCCACCGGGAAGGAAGTCAGCTCAAGATCAACATCGAGGAAGCCCCCGCAGCCTCGCTGTTAGCGCCCAGGCGCTTCCTGCTCTTTCTTGGGCTGCCTGCAGCAGGCAGGGACCCGGCTGGGCCAAAGCCCTGCTGCCTGCGCCGCCGCGGGCAGCACCATCGCTGAGGGTGCTCTCGGGCAGGACCGGCAGCACCGCAGGCACAGCAGGGCTCCATGGGGGGACCACCCAGGCCCAGCCAAGCAGAAGCTGGGTATGCAGAGCGGCGAGAGGCGGATGACACCAAGACTCGCCTATTCCCAGAAAGCCTCTTGCGACAGCAGATGTTGGGAGGAAGTTTCGTTGGGAGGCAGTTTTGGGCAGGGAGCAGCACTGGGGCACCGAACATGGCTCCAGCTCCCAGACCTCACACGCAGCTCCACATCCATCTTCCCAGTGCGCCATCCTCACCTCCCAGTCTACCATTCTCCCTCCATCCCCATTCAGGTCCCTGATCCAGCAGGACAGGCCAAGGGCCAGGAGCAGGCGGAGGCATGGAGCGAGCAAAGTGCACGTCCTGGCAGGAGCACCAGGAAGGCAGACAGTGGCAGGGTGTGTGTAGCCAGCGCCAAGGAGGGTAGGAGGAGGCTCCAGTGCGGAAAGGGGGCCAAAAGCCCTGCAGAGGCAGATCTGAATCAGCCCTTGGAGCCCCATTATCTTCCACAACAGGAGCATAGAATCACAGAATATCTCAAGTTGGAAGGGACCCATAAGGATCATTAAGTCCAACTCCCTGCTACCTCACAGGATGACCTGAAACTAAACCATATGACTAACAGCATCATCCAGATGCTCCTTGAAGTCTGACAGGCTTAGTGTCATGACCACTGCCCTGGGAGCCTGTTCTAGTGACTGACCACTCTCTCAGTGAAAAACATTTTCCTATGTCCAGTCTGAACTTCACCTGACACAGCTTCAGTCCATTCCCTCGTGTCCCATCACTGGTCACCAGACAGAGGAGATCAGCAGTTCCCCCTCTGCTGTCCCCCTTGAGGAAGTTGTCAACTGCGATGAGGTCACCCCTCAGCCTTCTCTTCTCCAAGCTGAACAAACCAAGCGGCCTCAGCCGCTCCTCAGAAGTCTTGCCCTCGAGACCTTTCACCATCTTGGTCCCCCTCCTCTGGACACCCTCTAATAGTTTGATGTCCTTCTTGGAGTGAAGCACCCAAAACTGCACACAGTACTTGAGGTGCGGCTGCACCAGTGCAGTGTAGAGTGGGATGATCACCTCCCTCGACCAGCTAGCTATGCTGTGCTTGATGCACCCAGGACACAGTTGGCCCTTTTGGCTGCCAGGGCACACTGTTGACTCATATTTAACTTGACCTCAACCCAAGCCCCCAGACCTCTTTCTGTGGCGCTGCTCTCCAGCCTCTCATCCCCCAATTTGCATGTTGTCATGGTTTAACCCCAGCCAGCATCTAAGCACCACGCAGCTGCTCAGTCACTTCCCCTCCACCCAGTGAGATGGGGGAGAGAATCGGGAGAAAAAAGAAGTAAAACTCCTGGATTAAGATAAGAACAGTTTAGCAGAACAGAAAAGAAGAAACTAATAATGATAACAATAATAAAATGACAATAATAAAAGGATTGGAATATACAAGTGATGCACAATGCAATTGCTCACCACCCACCGACCAATGCCCAGGTAGTCCCCAAGTGGCGATTACCCCCAGCCCCACTCCCCCCAGTTTATATACTAGACATGACATCACATGGTATGGAATACCCCTTTGGCCAGTTTGGGTCAGCTGTCCTGGCCGTGTCCCCTCCCAGCTTCTTGTGCCCCTCCAGCCTTCTCGCTGGCTGGGCATGAGAAGCTGAAAAATCCTTGACTGAGTCTAAATACTACTCAGCAACAACTGAAAACATCAGTGTGTTATCAACATTCTTCTCATACTGAACCCAAAACATAATACTATACCAGTAACTAGGAAGACAATTAACTCTGTCCTAGCTGAAACCAGGACATATGTATAACCAGGATTACTCTGTCCCAGGTGGCGAATCTGGCTCTTGCTCTTGTTAAATTTCATACAGTTGGTGATTGCCCAGCTCTCTAGTCTGTCCAGATCTCTCTGCAACGCCTTTCTACCCTTGAGGGAGTCCACAGCTCCTCCCAGTGTAGTATCGTCAGCAAACATTTAATGTACATTCGATTCCTGTGTCCAGATCATTCATAAAAACATTAAAGAGCTCTACCACTAAAATTGAGCCCTGGGGAACCCCACTGGTGACTGGATGCCAGCCTGATGTAACCCCATTTACTATAACCCTTTGAGCCTGACCTGTCAGCCAAGTGCTCACCCAACGTATTATGGAGTTGTCTAGCAGTGTACTGGACAGTGTATCCAGAAGGATACTGTGAGAGACGGTATCAAAAGCTTTGCTAAAATCCCAAACCACCGCATTACTGGCTTCCCTTGGTCAACTAGATGGGTGACCTTCTCATAAAAGGAAATTAACTTGGTGTGGTAGTTTAACCCCAGCCAGCAACTAGGCACCACACAGCCACTCGCTCACCTCCCCCCCACGCAGTGGGATGGGGGAGAGAATCAGGGAAAAAAAAGTAAAACTCATAGGTTGAGATAAAGAACAGTTTAATAGGACAGAAATAAATAAAATTGTAATAATAATAAAATTATAATGATAACAATAATAAAAGAATTGGAATACACAAAACAAGTGATGCACAATGCAATTGCTCACCACTCGCCGACCGATGCCCAGTTAGTTCCCAAGCAGCAATCCACCCCTCCCGGTCAACTGTCCCCAGTTTATATATAATGGGCATGATGTCACATGGTATGGAATATTCCTTTGGCCAGTTTGGGTCAGCTGTCCTGGCCGTGTCCCCTCCCAGTTTCTTGTGCCCCTCCAGCCTTCTCGCTGGCTGGGCATGAGAAGCTGAGAAATCCTTGACTTAGTATAAACACTATTTAGCAACAACTGAAAACATCAGTGTGTTATCAACATTATTCTCATACTAAATCTAAAACATAACACTATACTAGCTACTAGAAAGAAAATTAACTCTATCCCAACCGAAACCAGGACAGTATCCATCGCCTATTCTATACCATTTACATCACACTCAGGTCCCATACTTTCTAATACATCCCAATTAATCACCATCACCTTTCCTGTCCTTTGAGATATATATACACACACAGAGATATCATTCCCTTAGTCTCTGGGCCATTCCTATAAAATGTCCACTGAGTTCATTTAGTCCATGACTTTGGGCTCCATCTGTCATAACAGCCTTTCTGGGAAGGAGAGATGATGTGAAGTCTGCTCAGTTGGCAGAGCAGGATTGGGCTTCAGTGCAGTGCGGCGGGCGGGTGACATTGGGCGCGGCAGGAGGATGGTGTGTAGTGTCGGATTGTTGCATGCTGAAGGCAGTCCTGGTTCCATCACTACTGTGCTTTGCTCAATTTTATCAAAGTTCATTTTTCCTTAATCTAAGTGATTCTTACTGTAATACCATTGATATGGCATATAACAGTTATAGTAATGATGACATACAGTGGCAGGGTTATATAGCAATTAACATCATACAGTTTAATTCATTGGCTATTCTCACCTAAATTCAAATCCCCTTGAGGCACACATTGGAATTCCCCATCCTTTCACATCACCCACCAAGTGCGCCCAGGTCCTCGAGCAAAAGCGATCCCACAAATGGGTTTGCCTTCACCTGAGGCAGGAGTAACCCAGACTGTCTTCCCTAACATATATTTTATGTGCACTACAGGGACTTTATCCCCTTCTACAGTACATAAAAGTTCTGATTGGGCAGGGCCACCCCGATTGGCAGATCCTCTGGTGTTGACTAAGCAGGTGGCTTTTGCTAAATGTGTATCCCAATGTTTGAAGGTACCACCCCCCCATTGCTCTCAGTGTAGTCTTTAACAGTCCATTGTATTGTTCAATTTTCCAGGAGGCTGGTGCATGATAGGGGATGTGATATACCCACTCAATGCCATGCTCTTCGGCCCAGGTGTCTATGAGTTTTTTTAGAAATGGGTCCCCTTGTCTGACTCAATTCTTTCTGGGGTGCCATGTCACCACAAAACTTGTTTTTCAAGGCCCAGGATATTCTGGGCAGTGGCACAGGGCATGGGATACATTTCCAGCCATCCAGTGGTTGTTTCCACCACTGTAAGCACATGGCGCTTGCCTTGGTGGGTTTGTGGGAGTGTGATACAGTCGATGTGCCAGGCCTTCCCATATTTATAGTTCAGCCATTGCCCTCCATACCACAGAGAGTTTAACCACTTGGCTTGCTTAATTGCAGCACGATTCACATTCATGGATAACTTGTGAAATAGTGTCCATGGTCAAGTCCACCCCTCGATCACGAGCCCATCTCTATGTTGCATCTCTTCACTGATGGCCTGAGGTAGTATGGGCCCACCAAGCCATAAATAATTCACCCTTACGTTGCCAGTCCAGGTCCACCTAAGCCACTTCAATCTTAGCAGCCTGATCCACCTGCTGGTCGTTCCGATGTTCTTCTGTGGCCTGACTCTTGGGTACATGAGCATCTAGGTGATGTACTTTTACAGCTGGATTCTCTAGCCGGGATGCAATATCTTGCCACAGTGTGGCAGCGCAGATGGGTTTACCCCTGCGCTGCCAGTTGCTCTGCTTCCATTGCTGTAACCACCCCCACAGGGCATTTGCCACCATCCATGAGTCAGTATAGAGATAGAGCACTGGCCACTTTTCTCTTTCAGCAATATCTAACGCTAGCTGGATGGCTTTCACCTCTGCAAACTGACTCGATTCACCTTCTCCTTCAGCAGTTTCTGCAACTTGTCATGTAGGACTCCATACAGCAGCCTTCCACCTCAGATGTTTTCCCACAATGCGACAGGACCCGTCAGTGAACAGGGCATATTGACTCTTATTTTCTGACAGTTTATTATACAGTGGGGCCTCTTCAGCATATGTCACCTCCTCCTCTGGCGATATTCTGAAATCTTTGCCTTCTGGCCAGCCTGTGATCAATTCCAAAATTCCCAGGCGACTGGGATTTCCTGTGTGAGCTCGTTGTGTGATCAGTGCGACCCACTTACTCCATGTGGCATTAGTTGCATGATGTGCAGAGGAGACCCTCTCTTTGAACATCCAGCCCAGCACTGGCAGTCGGGGTCCTAAGAGGAGCTGTGTTTCAGTACCAACCACTTCCGAGGCAGCTTGAACTCCTTCATATGCTGCCAATATCTCTGTTTCAGTTGGAGTATAGCGGGCCTCAGATCCTCTGTATCCCTGAATCCAAAACCCCAGTGGTCGGCCTCGGGTCCCCCAGGTGCTTTCTGCCAGAGACCCCAGGTAGGGCCATTCTCCCCGGCTGCAGTGTAGAGCACATTTTTAACATCTTGTCCTGCCCGGACTGGTCCAAGGGCTATTGCATGAACAATCTCCCATTTAATTTGTTCAAAGGTTTGCTGTTGCCCTGGGCCCCATTTAAAATCATTTTTCTTCTGGGTCACTTGATAGACAGCGCTTACAATCAAACTGTAATTTGGAATATGCATTCTCCAAAAACCCACACCACCTAAGAAAGCCTGTGTTTCCTTTTTATTAGTCAGTGGAGAGCGAGCTGCTGTTTTGTTGATCACATCCATGGGGATTTGACAACACCCATCTTGCCATTTTATTCCTAAAAACTGGATCTCCTGTGCAGGTGCCCTGACCTTGCTTTCTTTTATGGCAAAGCCGGCTTTCAGAAGGTTTTGGACTATTTTCTTCCCTTTCTCAAAAACTTCTTCTGCTGTGTTGCCCCATACAATGCCATCAATACATTGCAGGTGTTTCGGAGCTTCACCCTTCTCCAGTGCAGTCTGGATCAGTCCATGGCAAATGGTGGGGCTGTGTTTCCACCCCTGGGCCAGTCAATTCCAGGTGTACTGGATGCCCCTCCAAGTAAAATCAAACTGCGGCCAGCACTCTGCTGCCACAGGGATTGAGAAAAATGCATTAGCGATATCAGTTGTGGCATACCACTTGGCAGCCTTTGACTCCAAGTTCTAGCATGTCCGGCACGGCAGCACTCAGCGGCAGCATGACTACATTCAGGCCACAATAGTCAACTATTAGTCTCCACTCTCCATTAGACTTCCACACTGGCCATATGGCACTATTAAAGGGTGAGCAAGTTTTGCTGATCATTCCTTGGCTCTCTAGTCAACAAATCAACTCATGGAAGGGGATCAGGAAGTCTCAGTGTGATATTGCCACTGGTGCACTGTCGTGGTAGAAATTGGCACTTGTTTTTCAACCCTCAGCAACCCCACAATCAAAGGGTCCTGAGAGAGACCAGGCAGGTGTCCTGGTTTCAGCTAGGACAGAGTTAATTGTCTTCCTAGTTACTGGTATAGTATTATGTTTTGGGTTCAGTATGAGAAGAATGTTGATAACACACTGATGTTTTCAGTTGTTGCTGAGTAGTATTTAGACTCAGTCAAGGATTTTTCAGCTTCTCATGCCCAGCCAGCGAGAAGGCTGGAGGGGCACAAGAAGCTGGGAGGGGACACGGCCAGGACAGCTGACCCAAACTAGCCAAAGGGGTATTCCATACCATGTGATGTCATGTCTAGTATATAAACTGGGGGGAGTGGGGCTGGGGGTAATCACTGCTTGGGAACTACCTGGGCATTGGTCGGCGGGTGGTGACCAATTGCATTGTGTATCACTTGTATATTCCAATCCTTTTATTATTATTATTGTTATTGTTATTATTATCATTATTGTTATTATTATTATTCGTTTCTTCCTTTCTGTTCTATTAAACTGTCTTTATCTCAACCCATGAGTTTTACTTTTTCCCTCCCAATTCTCCCCCCCATCCCACTGGGTTGAGGGGAGGTGAGTGAGAGGCTGCGTGGTGCTTAGTTGCTGGCTGGGGTTAAACCGTGAAAGCAGGGTAGACAGCTGTTTAATTCCCTCCGTCTCTAAGGCAGCTATACCAAAAGCCAAGTGATACCCCTTTGGGTCCTTAAAATACCTTCTCCTGAGGCAGACTATGCCAAGGATGCACGGGGCCTCTAGGCCAGTCACAATGGGATGTTTCTGCCACTCATTCCCAGTTAGGCTTACTTCAGCCTCCAACACAGTTAGCTGCTGGGATCCCCCTGACACACCAGAAACACAGATGGGTTCTGCCCCTTTATAACTTGATGGCATTAGAGTACACTACACTGTGCACGGGTGTCTACTAGAGCCTTGTACTCCTGTGGGTCTAACATGCCAGGCCATCAAATCCGCACAGTCCAGTAAACCTGGTTGTCCCTTTCCTCCACCTGGCTGGAGGCAGGGCATCTCTAATCCTGGTCAGAGTATCCATTATCCACTTCTTGTAAAACTGACTTCAAGAAGATCAGCCCTTCTACTCTGTTTGGAAACTGGAGCAGCATTTTTCCTGGAAGAATCTCCTTTCTGGTTGTTTTCCTCACAACTCACATACCCGTGCATCTAGGACCGAGGCAGGTTTTCCACCCCACTTCCTCATGTCCTCTCCATGGTCACGCAGGTAAAACCACCAGGTACCCTACTGTGTGTACCTTCTATATTCTCTCTCTTAAGCAGAGGAATGCTCACTCCTAATAGCTGAGATGCGGGCCCGTACAGGTGGGGAGTATGACTTTTTGATCAGTTCGATCAGTTTTTTTGACTTTTCAGGCAGTTTTTCCACAGCAGACTCATAGGGAGGAAGAGAGATTTTCTTTGTATTGCCAGAGTTGGTGAGCCATTTCACCCACTGTCAGTGCCTCTTTGTCTTTCCAGGTCAGTACTGCCAATGAGTTGGCATACAACAATTGTGCGCTCCGCACAAACTTCTGCCACATCAGTCGGGTGCATTGGACTTCATCTGGATCTCTGGGTAATTGTGCATTGTCCAGGTCATAATAAATCATCTCTAGCACTGCTAATTCCCTCAGGTACTGGGTACCTCTGTCCGTGGTGGTCCACTTGCCTGGTTGACATATAACATCTTCTTTGAAGGGGTACCTTTCCTTCACGCTTGAGAAGAGTTGCCTCCGGAGGTTGAGGGCTTGGGTCCCTTTTCCAATTGCCTTGTCAACGCCACCTTCCCTAGAAAGTGATCCCAGCTGCTTGGCTTCCCTACCCTCCAATTCCAGGCTACTAGCCCCATTGTGCCAGCATTGGAGCAGCCAGGAGATACTGTGCTCACCTGGATGATGGCTGAAATCTTTTTGCATATCCCACAGCTCACTCAGGGATAGGGATCGGGTGATTACCTCTGGTTCTGCCTCTTCCTCCTGTTTTTGTGATGACCCTGGTTCAGCTGCAGTGCCTGTCACCGGAGCTGGAGTGGCTGCAGTGCCTGTTGTTTTGTTGTCAGATTCGGAGACCTTCTCTTCCCCTTGAGGGTACTGAATAGGGTTGAACAGGGCTCAGAAGGCATGGGCCAGGCCCCAGCACATTGCAGGTATTTGTGTCTCTCTGGAATTGCCAGGGTGACAGCACACTTCTTCCAAATATTTTACTAGTTTTTCTAGATTCTGTACTTTTTCAGGGGAGAAGTTCCAAAACACTGGAGGTGCCCACTGTCCTAGGTACTTGCCCGTACTACCCCACACACCCTGCCACTCATAATTATTCAGCCTTGGGGCAGATGTCTGGGTGATATTCTGAAATAGTTGTTTAACCCTAAACAAGACCTGAACCACATTCAGGAACATGCTAGTTCCTAGCAAGAGGACCATGCTGGTTTCAACATCCCAAGGATATTAAAAATTTTCAAAATTCTCAAATGCTATTGTAATTAGCCTGGAAGAGACTGGCAAGGTGAAGAAAGGTGTCTCACCCATAGACTGGCTCTCCAAGGAGAAAAGGTAAAGGGTGTCATTATTAATGGTTTCCCACAGATGGCTCCTGAAGTATAGAGGTGACGACAATGCTGAGTACAAATACCAGATTAGTTCCACAACTGATAATTTTAACATACCATAAGACAGTGTTACACAGTACATCAAAGCAAAAACCTTAATCCACCTCCCAGCAGCCCAGGGACTATATACAGCAAGTGAGGTGATATGCAACACAACTCTAAGAACAAGCGCCACAACTCTAAGAGCTAATAAATCGACATGGTGACCAGCAACTATTAAATTAATATAATGAATGCTTGTAACAAATTCGTTTTAACACGCTCTGCTCAGATCTGTTGTTATCTCAACCCTTCATGCCCCACGTTGGGTGCCAAAAAGGACTGTTGTGGTTTAAGACCAGTCAGCAGCTAAGCACCACACAGCCGCTTGCTCACTTCTCCCCCACCCAGTGGGATGGGGGAGAGAATCAAAAAAAAAGTAAAACTCGTGGGTTGAGGTAAAGACAGTTTAATAGGACAGAAAGGAAGAAATTAATAATGATAATAATAAAACGACTATGATAATAATAATAATAAGAAGAAGAAGAAGAAGAAGAAGAAGAATTGGAATATACGAAACAAGTGATGCACAATGCAATTGCTCACCACCCTCCGACCAATGCCCAGTTAGTTCCCAAGCAGTGATCTGCTCGCCCCCAGCCAGCTACCCCCAGTTTATATACTAGGCATGACATCACATGGCATGGAATATTCCTTTGGCCAGTTTAGGTCAGCTGTCCTGGCCATGTCCCCTCCCAACTTCTTGTGCCCCTCCAGCCTTCTTGCTGGCTGTGCATGAGAAGCTGAGAAATCCTTGACTGAGTCTAAACACTTATTAGCAACAACTGAAAAAATCAGTGTGTTATCAACATTCTTCTCATACTAAATCCAAGACATAGCACTATACCAGCTACTAGAAAGAAAATTAACTCTATCCCAGCCGAAACCAGGATGGTTGGTTAAGCAGGACTTTCCCCTTGTGAACCTGTGCTGGCTGTGACCAATGACTGCATTGTCTCTCAAGTGTTTTTTTCAGTAACTCCCAGAATAAACCTCTCCATAATTTTACCAGGCACTGAAGTGAGACTGACAGGCCTGTAATTACCAGCGTCTTCCTTTTTACCCTTCTTGAAAAGTGGAACAATATTTGCCAGCTTCCAGTCAACTGGGACCTCTCCAGCCTCCCAGGACCATTGAAAAATAATGGAGAGAGGTCCCACGATGACATTGGCCAGCTCTTTCAGTACCCTGGGTTGAATCCTATTTGGCCCCATAGATTTATGCGCATCTAGCTGGAGCAGCAAGTCTCAAAGAAGTTAAGGGTCAGCTGGGAGTTTATCATCCCCCCCAGTCATAGTCTTCCAACACAGGGCTCTGGGGGTCCCAGTGCCCATCATCAGTGTTGAAGACAGAGGTGAAGAAGGCATTAAACGTCTCTGCTTTGTTTACATCCCTATTTCTGAGGTGATCGACCTCGTCAAGCATGGACCAATGTTACCTCTGATTCTCCTTTTGCTATTAACATATTTTTAAAAGCTCTTTTTGTTGTCCTTCAGAGTGCTGGCCAGCTTGAAGTCTAATTGAGCTTTGGCCACACTAATTTTTTCCCTGCAGTGGCAGACAGCATCTCTGTAGTCCTCCTGTGTCACCTGTCCTTGCTTTCAGTGTCCATACATTTTCCTTTTCCAACCTAAGTTCTAGAAGAAGATCCCTGCTCAGCCAAGCTGGTCTTCTGCCCCACTTGCTTGATTTTCAATACTTCGGAATTGCTTGCTCCTGTGCTCTTAAGAGATGGCTTTTAAAAAGTGACCAGCATTCATGGACCCCAATACCTTCAGAAGCAGATTCATAGGAGACCTTATTAACTAACTCCTTCAGCAGCCCAAAATCTACTCTCCCCATAAGCAGGACTGAAGTTTTGCTGGCAGTCTTTCTCCTATCACCGACAATTTGAAACTCCACCACTTCGTGGTCACTGTGACCAAGACAGCCACCAATCACCACTTTGCCCACAAGTCCCTCTCTGTTTACAAACAACAAATCTAGCAGGGCACCTTTCCTAGTCAGCTCCCTTAGTACCTGCACCAAGAAGTTATCATCAACATGCATGTACAGGGAACCCCCCCGTACACCACAGTAGAGCGTTCCGCTGCGGATTTTGCCAGCACTGGAGCTGTTTGCCTCAGCGACTGAGTGCTGAGCAGGAGTGCGAGACAGCAGTCGGAGCATCCCTGTGCAGCCACCCCTACACAGGGTCAAGGGCAGCCACCCCAGGAAGGGGTGCAGCCTGCCTGCAGCACACCAGGGCAGCCAGGAACACCAGCCGGAGACAACAGGGGAGCGGGAGCAGGCCAGCCTTCCTGGCCCAGCCTCAGGGCACTGCCACCACCAGACAGTGGGACTCTCCAGGGCCTCACCCAGATGTGAGGCAGCGCGACAAGGTCAACCTGTGTCAACCTACCACAGAGAGAAGGCAGCAGAGCAGGGCTTCCAGTGCTGGCAGGCAGGAACAATAAGGGAGTGAGTCCCAAGTGCTGCTTCCCCACCACCTGCCTCCAGACACTGACACAAGCCACCAGCTAATAAAATGGTAAGTAGCAGCTAAGAGCTGCAGAAGCCCAAGTGCCATCAGTCAGTACTGGTTCTTCCCACATCCAGCGTGAAGGTAGTTTAAAGCAGAATCCTGCCTGTACAGCTGCCTGCCACCACCACATGTCCAAGCATCCCACCTGGAAGCACCAGGTTCGTCCAGAAAGGCTTCCCCAGAGTCATGCTGTGCCTCCATCCACCAGCACCCAATTCCTCCACGCAGCAGACCTCAAGTCTCTGGCTGAGCAGAACCAGCCACAGCCAGACACAGATCTGCCCTTTCTAACCAGCCCTTTGGTGAACAGTGGGCAGCACCAGGCACTGGCCCGACCCCAGAAGACAGCAAGCATCATTGGGAAAAGACACCTTTATTTTAAATACAAGGAGTTTAAAAATTCATTAATTCAAGAGCTGCACAAATAGCACTGGCCCAGCACCTTAGGTGGCCAGACAAGTGGCTGTTTTGAGTCTGTCCCCATGTGCCAACCATCAGTGTCTCCCCGAGTCACCACTCTCCACTGCTGCATCTTCCAGACAGATTCCTGGGGAGCAACAGCAGCATCAAAGCACTTGCTACTTCCGGCACTCAGCACCTGCCTCACAGGGAAGGCCACAAGCCGTGTCCCTTCCACCTGGCAGCCCTCAGTTACACCGGCAAGGGATCACTGGAGGATCCCTTCAGCCTGCCCAGGGGTGAGGGCTCACCCTAGTGAGGGAACATACCTGCTGCTCTGAGCTGAGCCTGCAAGGAGGAGATCATCTGGCAATAGGCTTCACACTGGGCAGTCTTGTCAGCTGCAGGCAGGAGGCAAGTAGGTGTGTGCTCAGCCCATCCTGAACACCTCATCCCCAGACCCTCTGGGGCAGCAGCTGAGATCCTGCTCTACCCCCAAACAAGCCCCATCCACACGGAGCTACAGGCCTGGGCTCCAGGTACAAGTGCAGGGGGTGTCATCTGGATTGCGGGTGTCCACAGCCCCCAAAACAGCCAGCCCCACATACCAAGTTCGCCCTTCACTCGCTCCAGTTCGTTCTTTACATGCTTCAGCTCCTGGGACAACTGATCACCTGCAGACTGGCAAGGGCACGGTGTAAGTGTGACACAGGGGCTGGTCACCCCCACGCAGTGACCCGTAGCCCAGCCCCAGCACAGCCCTTCCTGTGGAGGAGCACCTCTGCAGGCAGCACACGCACACCAGCAGTTCTTGGGCTCGGGAAGCCCTGCTCACATGCCTCAGCATGTCAGAGCAGGGTCCTGTTTTGACATTCACCCCTGCTTCAGGAGTCTGGTGCTGTTGCAGCGCAGCCCAACCAATACCCCAAGCCTACCACCCACGGGACCACTGCCAGGGTATGTTCATTGCAGCAGCAGCACCTGGCAAAGGAGCCACTGTTTGCTTGTCAGCAAGCAACTGCCAGTACCCATGGGTCACAAGGATCCCTTTGGCAGGCTACAGCCACATAGTGAAGAGCCCTAAAACTGCTGGTAAATGCACAAACATATTTTGCAGGTAGGAGACTTCACATCTTGGAGCCTCACCTTGCTGCAGGCTCTCCTCACCCCATGCTGGGGGCATGTCCAACATGTCAGGAAGTATAAAAGCAACACCACAAGCCAAAGGGGGTGTGCATCTTTCAAAAGCCCCTTAAAAAAAAATTAACTGGATACATGCCTACAGTCCCCTGAGCACTGGAGAGGTGGTAAAATCATGCAGCAAATGCACATCTTGTGTAAACTCCAGGGAAGGGCTAAAACAGCTCCAGTGCCCACCCAGAAATTGGCAGCCCAGGTCCCATCACCTCCCACCTCTGGCACAGATGGCCCAAGCCACTGCCTGAATGGTGGTCTGTGGTGCCAGAACATAGTTGGCTCTTACCTGCTCAGCAGGGACTGCATTCCCACACCCTGGAGTCGGGCCAGGGGCCAACTCACTGGAAAAAGAGGACTCCACACACACCCATGTCTGGTCAGCCTTACCTGCAAAAAGAAGTGTCACCACTACAAACATAAATGCCATCCCCAGCCCACAACCAGGCCACATTGCTGCTCCAGACCAGGAGCAGAATCTGTCCAAGGGAGCCAGAGGTCTTCAAGCCCCTCCAGCCCAAAGGCTGCTGCTGGCCTGGCCTGTATGGGTACTGCTGGGAGGTGCTCCCGCATGGTCTAGCAGCTCTGGGCTCCTGCTAGGAGTCTGCTCACACAGGGAGGGCAGACAGCTGCCCTGGGCAGGGCAGGGATGTTGCAGCAGAGTGGGGACGGCCTCCTCGCTTCGTCTTCCTCTGCGGGGCCCAGGACTGCAGGCTGCCCAGGGAAGGCAGCACACCCTGCCTGCAGAGCAGGCTAGAGAACCCCCAGGCATGCCTGTTCAGCGAGGACCCTTCTGGGGAGCAGCACTGCCCAACAAGCACCTGCCAGCTGCCCATGTTTCCCCTGTGCTCATCCCAACACAAGACAAAAATCCACTAGAGTCAAACGCAGAAACGTAGACTCTCCTCACCATGGTACACTCACAGGACGCTTGGATTTCAGCAGGCTTTTGGCAGTCAGGAGCCAGGAAAGCTCCAGAGGGGCTCCTCTCTACAGGGGAGCAAGCTCCAGCTCCCCACTCCTGCGTAGGACCACACCTCCATACTGCTCACCTACTCCCAAGACAGTCCCTGCTGCAACCAGCCATTCTTTGCTCTCACCATCTTCCTTCAGCTCTCGGGTCCTATTGCATATCAGCTCCTGCGTAGTCGATCCTGAAGTGGGGTCCAGGAAATGAAAGTAAAGAGCATCAACCCCTGCTCAGAGAGTGCCCTGACAGCAACATGAACTGAACAGGGCCACTCCCTGTCCTATGGATGAGCTAGAGCACCATATTTGTTCAGCCTTTTTGCCGGGTGCCTCTCCAGGGAAAAGGACGTCACCTAGCCTTACTCCTCTGTATTTCACTTCTCTTCCTCTGAGCCCGAGCACACGCTGCCCCCTCCTGTCCTTTCCCCAGGACCAGCCTTGACTGCAGTCCCCTGAATGTTCTCCCCAGGGCAGCAGCTCCCCCCTCCCACAACACCAGAGCCTCCAGGGCTTCTGCCCAGATTCACCCTTACCGAGGCAAAAGCGCTTGGGGGAAGCCACTTTTCCCAGCGGCTGCAGTCGGGAGCGAGAAGCCACAATAGGAATTGCTGTGGAGAGCCTCCGGGAGGGCTGTCTGCGACCCCCAACCTTGACAGCAGCTACAGTGGACAAACAATAAGGCACAGGCTGCCACTCCAAAGCAGCTACACTGCACCTCTCCTAGGGCAGGCCAGAGCTCAGTCAGTCTGCCTGTCCCAGGCCCACAGCCACCAGCACACCCGTGACCCCACAAGACCATGGGGTGAGGGCTCCAAGCCAACAGGCTGCTAGACCACATTGGTGGGACGACAGATAGTGCTAATTAATACAGCACTTGGGGCATGAGCACATTTCCTGGGCTCCTACCTGTGCTGCTTACAGGGACTCCCCACTCCCCAGGCTCTGTCCCTGTCCCATGCTGCAGCCCAGGCCTTCCCCCTTCTCCCTTCTAGCTGCAGCATCAGTCCCCCCAAGCTTCCCAGCTTTCCATAAGGCAACTGGCAGGTGCAAAATTACTTTCCATCTCTGCGTCCCGGGGGGTGGGTTTGGGAATGGCAGAAGGTTGTGTCAGCTGCAAGGCCCCATGGGGATGCTGAAGCCTGGACTTGGCAGCCGGCATCAGCTTCAGCTTGGTACCTGGGGAAGAGAGAGGGTTTTGCAGCCCCGGGGAAACAGTCACCGTGCTGGGGGGTCTCTCCAGCGACCGGGCTCACCTGAGGGCTGCGGGAGCCTTGTTCCCAGGCCACCGAGCTCCTTGCCGGCCTTAGGGAGCTGCAGACCCAGAGAGGCCCGTGCCCGGGAGACGGAGAGCCTGCCGCCCCGGCCCGGGGACCGGGCCGGGGTGCGGGGGCGGCCCG
>NW_010972625.1:863640-868289 GCF_000737465.1 Haliaeetus leucocephalus
CTCAGCGGATCCGCGCAGCGCCCCCTGCCGCCGGGGAAGCCCCCCCGCCCTCCTCCCGCCTCCGCGCAGCGCCCCCTGCCGCCGGGGAGGCCCCCCGCTCCCCTTCCGCTTCCGCGCAGCGCCCCCTGCCGGTGCTTCCCCCGCCCCGCCAGGCCCCAGGACGAGGCAGAGACTTGGCTTCACAGTGGTTTAATGCGAACGGAACCGGGACGTTACACTGGACAGGGTGGAGACAGCTGGGTGGCTGGCAGCCCCGCGGCAGGACAGGCAGGAGGAAGGGGCCGCCCCAAGCGGGCGGGGGGCCCGGGCTGAGCCCTGGCTGCAGGCACAGCTGCCTCCACCAGCACCAGCCTCCGCGCTGCTCCACAAACCCTTCCCAGGCCGAGCCGGCCCCCAGAGCGGTTCCCTCCTGGTTTCAGCGACTTCTCCCCGAGAGCCAGTTACCCAGCAGTGCCAGTTCCTCACCAGAAAACCCAGGAGACGTTAGGGAGCCCTTGGGGGACGTGCTTGGCAGGAACGGGAGGGCAGTCACTGCAGGCCTATGCTCCAAGAAAGACTCAACTGTGCCACCACAAAGTGACCAAGCGCTTATAAACCAGCCAGCTTTGACCTGAGGAGTCCCCCAGCTAAGGCCTAACCTTGCTCATCACAGCTGTGGCAGCTGGAGGAGCCTCCAAAGGACAGTCCTGCTGCAGCAAGTCACAGCCTTGTGGTCACCCTCAAGCTCTGGACACTTCCCTGACCAGTCTTGTGTCCTCGCTTCCACACAAGTAACTGCCTAGCTCACCGCAGAACAGGGGAGAACACACAAAAAGCCATTGTTACTTCTCCTGCTTCATAAGCAAATGTCTAACCCAGGACTGACTGACCATATTCTGCTGTTCCTTTCTGGAGAGGTAGCCTCACCCCAAGCCCCACTGATGGGCTCCTCCTGTGGCAGCCACCATGGCCACACACTACAACAGCCCTTACCAGCCCTCTCCTGCTCCTCCTCAGCCAGACCCATCTCCTCCCCTCTGCAGCTGGGGCGCAGGATAAGGTCACCATGGCTCAGCTGAGCAGGGTGCTGCTGGAAACACCACCACACCAGCCTGCAGCAGAGCAAGCTGTGGCATTTTTTAAACCCTGGGCCAAGGCATCGCAGCACACACTGCTACAGCCCAGGCTATCCCAGCTTCCACACGTCAAACTGCCCACACAGAGCATCATGAGAGCACACGTCATGGAAACCCCTCGAGCTGCCAGCAGCATGTCAGAAAGGAGGGGGATTAACACGAATACACCAAACAGGTCTGTAATGCAGGAGGCTGAGAGCAGGGTTAGAGTAGGCCTTGGGTCTCAGCACTTCCAGACAGTGAAGAATGGGGGTTTCATGCAGGGTGAATGGGGTGGACAAGAGACCAACACACCCAGGCACCTACTCACTGTTTTGGATAAGCCTTACTAAAATGCTAATACCTGATGCGATCACTGACCAACATGACAACTGCTATTCTTCAGAGTCTCCTGCAGAGATGCTTGGGGCTGCACAGATAGGGGACTGAAGGTCAACTCATACCTTCCTGTACAGGGAGAGGAGCAGCTCCTACACCATAACGCCATAAGCAATTTCCTGCTCCACACCTATTCACATCTGCCCCTAGGTGTGGGATAACATGCTCACTTGCATAAATCTTCATACCTTTAGGCCAAGACCACAGCCCAGTAGAACAAGCTGCTGCCAGTTACAAAACAGGAAAATACTGAACAAACTGGGAGGTTCAAGAGAGGAAAAGCTGGTTCAGAGAAGACAGATTTAGTGTAAAAATAAATGTCATTTTTGCAGGAGGGAGGGTGGAATGGAGGAAGACAGTGCCAGGTGCTCCTACTGGCGCACTTTCCCTGGGACGTAATTCCTATCAATAGTCTCCTCTTGCAGGAACATATGTAAGCAGCGCTCATTCTGTGCCAGTGGGTGTCCAGCAATTCTGGAAGAAAATCAGATGTGGAGGTTAGAACAGCCACCACCGAGACCCTGACACCTCTGCTCTCTGTAGGGAGCTAATAAGGCAGACCTCCTCGTTAACGGGCAGCCAGCTCCAAGCACACCCACACCAGGCTCTGCCCAAGGTCACCAGATCGGTGTGCAACAGGGCCAACAAGAAGTACTTGAGGACAGGGTGTTCCCTCCCACACCATGCCCTGCAGCAGGGCACGAGCATCCTGAACCAACACTACCCTGTCGGTGGGTCTCTGCAGCACAGCTATTCTGCTAATATTTCCTTCACTCTCAGGAGAGAGTGCTGAACACAACCCACACTCAAGGCAGGACTTGCTTCAGAACCATGGTTTCATTACCCGGCTGCAGGCACCATCCTTTAGCACGGCACCTGTGTGCAGCAGATCAAGACTGCTTCCCAGTCAATCCACAGCCCTCTTCTACCAGCAGTAGCCAGAAAGGCAGCACACAGCAAACCCAGGACATCAAGCTTACTTGTTAATAAACTGTTCTAGTCCCTGTCTCCGCTCCTCAATGAAGGACTCCTCAAAGATGCCTTCGTCTCCTCGGAAGGGAAGCTGTCGTTTCAAGGCTTTTCCAGGCAGTGGTGGCACTACAATCTGAAAGCACAGAATCACCCTGTCAGCAGAATATCCACCTGCAAGCAGATATCCTTAACCATTTGACACTCACCTCCAGCTTCATTATATGCATAGAGATCAAGCCCCAACAGCTGCCCACCATCACAGCCTCTCTTCTGGGCAGCTCAAAATTATTGCTACAACTGTTCCCGTATGTCCTGGTTTCAGGAACAGGCAGATCTGAGCCAGGCCTCACCTTACTGTCTCGTTCCAGCTCATTCTTCAGCCATTCAAAGTCACTGTATCGTCTCCTCACACACGACTCCTTCAATTTGAAGATTGGGAGGTTTGTCTGTAATGAAGAGAGTAGTTAATCTGCAGGTTGCTTTGGAAGCCAGATAGTATTTCCACATGTCATTGAAACCTGAAGCTGCGTTTAGAAAACCAAGCCCGCTGAGAAGGAGGTATCATGAGAACACCCAGCTTCTTTATTCAGGACAGAGCACAAGCACAGAAGCCCTTTGGAATCAAGCAAGCACTTGCCAGGCTACTCAAAGCCAGCCATTCCCTCCCCCTCAAGTGACTATTTCAGGAACACACCCCCTCCCAGGGGCATGCGCTGGAACCAGGGCTCACAACACAGAGAAGGCTGATTTTTTTTTTCCCCTTGAGTTCACTCCATTTTGAAGTGATCTACAAAAGAGCTTCACAGCAGAAGAAAAGAACCTCCAACCTGACACTGGTATTTCCATGGAAGAACTAAGGGAGGAAATCTCATCCCAGCAACTGTTCAAGGCCAGAACTCATACTCCAGTCTTCTTTCAGAACAGATCATCTACCCTAACAGGCAAGCAGCTTTTTCTTATCTGGCTTGTGTCACTGGAGGAACATGCAGCAATTCCCCATCCTTCTCCCCCACCACTAGAGTCTAAAGACTGACAGCTATAGTAACTTTACCTTTATCCTATCAACACAGCCTGAAATGTTGAAGGAACCGAGGTAGCAAAACCTTCTGACAAGCAGCGCCCAGATGAACACAGGTATTGCTGCAACACATTTAACTATATTCTTATAAGGTCTGTGAAGTAAAACCAGCTGCTTTCAAAGCATCCCCACAAGAGCTAGTTTCAGTGGGACCGAGAGGTTCTCATTGCCACCTGCCAGGCACCCTTTGGCAGGCTGATGAAAACCAAGTGTCACAACAAAAAAAAGCAAACACACAATTTTTCTGAAAGGCAGTGGAGACTTAGCAGTTAAATCATGCTATGAACAGAAGTCAACGCCAGCACCCTAACATGCGCTAAAGGTAGTTTGTTTCCGGGGAAGCTCAATTTTACTTTTACTTCCTTCAGCTATCAGATGCAGAGCTGTGAAGAGGTCCCCAGTTCAGCTCGGTTAAGACCCAGGGAAGAGAACCCTGCAAGAAGTGCTCAGCCTGCTATGCACGCTCCTGGATCACAGGCTCTTTGTAAAGCCATCAAGCTGACTCAGAAGGGGTAGCTAGACTGCCCTGTGATCAGGTCCCAAGATACAGCTAGCTAGCTTTCCTCTCCTGCTCAAGATAACCAGCTGCACGCAGTCACGCCCTGCTCAGCAACCACCCGACGGTGCCCAAGTGCCAGGGCTGGGGCTCTAGAGAGGGGACAGAAGCCTGCTGAGGCAGCACCCTCCTTGTCCTTGTGCATACCAGCCCTCGTCGGATGCTGAAGGGCCCCGGCAAACCCACCAGCTGCGAGCGCTCTGACCTTGAGCCCGGGCCCGCCGGAGAGCCGCAGGCAAGCTGCCAGCCCCAGCCGGGCCAGAGCTCACCTCCTCAGCCCCCCCCTCCCCACCGCCGCAGACAAGCACGGACCCTGCCCGGCTACCCCAAGCCCCAGGAGCTACGCCCGGGCTGCACGGGGCCGCCGACACACAGACCGCCGCTCCCCGCCCCGACCGCGCAGGCCGCGCTCAGCCAGAGCAGCGAGACCACCCCGGCCCTGCCCCGGCCGCCCGCCCCGGGCCACCCCGGCACTGCGCACCAAGCGCTGCCGCCCCTCCCCGGGCCGTACACCCGGCCACGGGGCAGCGCAGCCCCGCCAGGGCACACA
>NW_010972625.1:868299-868579 GCF_000737465.1 Haliaeetus leucocephalus
GGGGCTCCGCGGCGCACGGCGGGCCCCGAGGCCTGCCGGCCGCTCCCCCCTCCGCCCGCCCCGGGCCCGCAGGCCCCGCAGGGGCCGCACCCGCATCCGGAGCTCGTAGCTGGTGTATCTGGCGCGGCCCATGCCCACGGTCTGCGGGTTGAAGATGTCGATCTCGAGGAAGTTGCTGGGCGGCCCGTACGCGTCCGTCAGGTCCTGCGGCTTGGCGTTCAGGCGCCGGGTGTCCGCCACCGCCGCCTCCGACATGGTGGTGCCGCCACCGCCCCGCCCG
>NW_010972625.1:868682-869580 GCF_000737465.1 Haliaeetus leucocephalus
TCAGCCGCCGCCCAGCCCGCGCACGCCAGCGCCGCCACCTGCATAAACGGAGCGAGTATTCAGGGCGCGGGGGACGCCACAGGGCAGCCCCGGAACCTGCAGGGCGGGCTCGCTCTCGACGCTGCCCCGCGCCGCCCCGGCTGGGCCACCACGGGGCGGTGCAGAGCCCGCCCCCGAGCCAGCCGTACTGAACGCCTAGGGGCTAGGAACCGGGGCGCGGGGCCGAAAAACTTCCAGAGGGACTGCGCCATACAGCGTCCTGGGCGGAGCCAGCCCCGGGCGCTGTACGGCGCGGGGTGTGCTGGGGCCCTGGAACCTGGTTGCTACGGTTCTGACCAAACGACCAGGCCCGTCACGCCTTGTGCTGGGGTACGTCCTGGAAACAGGCTCCTGTCCGCGACGGGACAGTGCGAGGGAGCAACACTCCCGGGCCGCTGCGCGCTCTCGTGCGGGTGGAGGAGCTGTTCCCGCCGTGGGGCTCCCGGCACGGCCCCACCCGCGCGGGGTCACCGGGCCCTCAGACCGCTGTCATGGGGCCGGGCAGGTTATGTAAGTGCGGCCGCCGCGGTGCCCGCTGGGAGCTGTAGTCGCGCGGGCGCACCGCCTGCCACGCTCGCCCGTCGGGGCCCCGCCCCGCCCCCGCCCCTCCAGCGCGGGGGACGCTGGGTATTGTAGTCCGCCAGCCACGCCGTGCCGCTGGCCTCCGCCCCGCCGGGACTACCGCTCCCGGCGTGCCGCGCGCGCGCAGGCGCAGGGCGCGGCGCTGCTCCCTGGTAAACAGAGCGGCGCGGCGGTAGTGGGGCCCGGGTCTCACAAAGGGGTAGTGGGCCGGGCCGATGTGCGGCGGCGGAGCGGCTCAGACCCGGCGTTGGCCGCGCTGAGCCGGCCGCCCATGGCG
>NW_010972625.1:869770-870048 GCF_000737465.1 Haliaeetus leucocephalus
CGCGGGCGGGCGGCGCGGCGGCGCGGAAGGGCGGCTCCCGGCGCAACGCCTGGGGCAACCAGTCCTACGCCGAGCTCATCAGCCAGGCCATCGAGAGCGCCCCCGAGAAGCGGCTCACGCTGGCGCAGATCTACGAGTGGATGGTCCGCTCCGTCCCCTACTTCAAGGACAAGGGCGACAGCAACAGCTCCGCCGGCTGGAAGGTGCGCGACGGGCCGGGCCGGGGCGGGAGGGTCGGGCCTGGCCTTCGGCGGGGCGCCGGGGCCGGGGCGGGCTGC
>NW_010972625.1:870095-904558 GCF_000737465.1 Haliaeetus leucocephalus
GCTGCCGAGGTGGTGCTGCCGCCTGCGCCGGCCGGCCGGCCGCCCTCCCCGCCGCGCAGCCCCGTGCTCACCTGTTGCTCCTCATCGCCGGGCGGGCTCTGCGCGCTCGACGTCGGTGCCAGCGCCTCATCCCCGCCCCTCGCTGCAG
The DNA here is from genome assembly GCF_000737465.1 of Haliaeetus leucocephalus. Lineage (NCBI taxonomy): Eukaryota > Metazoa > Chordata > Aves > Accipitriformes > Accipitridae > Haliaeetus > Haliaeetus leucocephalus. The sequence goes on from NW_010972625.1 coordinate 870,244, forward strand.
CGCGGCGGCCTGGGGCTCAGCGCTGCCGAAAGCTGCTGAGCTGGTGCAGGTTTGTCCGCCCGCGAGTGCGGGCTAGGGTCCTCTCGGACCCAGCCCAAGCTCCGGCTCTGTGCAGCTGGAGCAGAGAGGAGTGGGCTTCTCTGCGTGGGTGGTTGCAGCGTGGCCCTGTGAGGCTGCTCCTTGTGCCCTTTGTGTTTGGAAAGTTTTCCAGGAAAGGAGCGAGGGTCTGCTAAAAGGCTGTAGGTAAGCTTCTGTGCAAGACGAAGCACCAGTTGAAGGGTTTTTAAATACAAGGCCGCAGTTCTTTGTCACCTGACTGTGCTAAAGCTCAATATAAATAACTGTTTCATAGCAGGCATTCTTGGCTTTCAAGAGGCTCCCTTTAAAAAGGGTGCTGTGTCCCAGAGCAGTGGCGGTGCTGCAGCTGTGCAGGGACTGGGGACCTCTGCTGGAGTTTGGAAAAGGGAAAGCAATGTATTTCTCCAAAGTTTCGGCGTTGTCTTCTCGCTCTGGAAATAGGCACGTGCAAAGTTCTATTGAAAGAGCTAAACTCCATTTCCGTCTTCTGCAGGTGGCAGCCTGGTGGTCCCATTCTCTTTAGTCAAAGGAACTCCAGCAAAGAGAAGAGGAGATGTGAGAGCTGGATTGCGAAATAGTCCCTCAGGCTGTCCTGATATATCATAGTGGATGCCATGGTGACTGGAGTCTAAAGAGTGTGATATTGCTTTCGCTGCAGACTGGAATTACACTTAATGCCACACTCTCGTTTGCAGTGTACCTCTCCGTTTGCGGTGTTAGTTAGCAGTTTGTCCATGCTGCAGTTCTGCGGCAGCTTGAGCCAGTGTGGTTTGGGGCTTCCGTGACTCCAGCCACGCATTCCTCTGCCTATGTGACGAAGCAGTAAGTCAGCACAGAGAGTTAATTTTGCAAAAAAGAAAATGGATAACTTTTTCTGGTAGGTTAGCTTTCAGCTAGCTCAGCTCTCTGAAGTGGCACACCATGTGGTTGCATGAGTGCGAATGTTTGCTCAAATGAGGGTAGGAACATGGTGAGAGGGACGCAGCTGTCACAGCTTAGGCTGGCAGAGGTCAATACAAAACTTTTCACCCTTGCCATTTATCTGTCTCACTGACAGTTCCTGGAGAGTGCATGTAGTTTGACAAAAATTGACTTTTTTTTCTTCTTTGTGCACACTGAATCCTCTTTATTGAGTTCTGATTTGGGATAGCGCTTGGGTGCATTTTCTTCAGAAGATTTGGTGGTCTCACTGGAAGATAGTTCTTGCTTCCTCAGGCTAGGCGTGCTGTCCTGGTCCTGCTGCTGCTGTGTGGAGTCACATTATTTTGGCAGACAGTTTGTGGAACTGGTGCGTTTCTTCTTCAGGAATGTGTCTGTATCTGTTTGGCCTGAGACTAAAGTTCAGTGTGGCTTCTGAAATGCATCCCCAGATGTCATGGCAAAGGTGGAATATAGTGAAGTGTCCTGCCAGACTGGGTGCTGGAATAGGTAGACTTCTGGCTTGATTGAGTATGGCTGTTCTTTTGTTACATTTGTTCATGTGTAATGGGACCATGAGTCTTTGGTTTTACTCTGTGTTTTAATCATGTATCACTTTTGGGAAACATATAGTTGGATTTAACTTGCAGAAAGGCAGAGATGAGAATTTGTGCACATACGAGGGTTGAGGTCCCTGCTCAGATGCTGTTGTTGTAGCTGTTCTGTGATGACTTTTCAGCGTGAAATTCGTTTGTAGTTTTTCAGCCTGGGAAAGGACTAACTCAAGCTGGCTTTAGTAGGGGAAGAGAACAGAAACTTCTTGCCAGGAAAGATGAGGGAGGGCAGAACCGCAGCAGCTGTGGTGGGAATCAGTCTGCCTTATGATTAGGGCAGTTTAAAACCCTTGACTTCAACCAGCAAACACAAAACAATGATAGAAATACAGTTGGAACTGTTTAAATGCCTGGAAAAATTCTCATTAAAACTTGCTTTCATTTTTAACAAATATTGTCAAAGTTTGGCTTGGTATGTGGGGATATGCGGTTAATCTTACATGCCCAGGAGCGGCAAAGGGGGCTGTGGTATATTCCCTCTGCTCCGTTTTCTTCCCTGCTCACTCTCTCAAATCCTGTTGGCAGGGCTTGGCAAGATGCGTGCCCTATCGCGTGTGACCATAAAGCTCTGAATTCTAGTCTTGCTTTATGTTAACATGCAGTTATATAGATTTGCAACAGGTTTGGGTTCTTTTACTTACTTTAGTCTATTTACATCAAGGTGCATTAGATAAAGGCAGGTTAGACATTTACAGTTTTAAAGATGTGGAATCAATCAAATCAGTTTGATTTTGTGGACTTAGAGTAAATTTAATAGGTGCATGTTTTATATTTAAGACAAACTGAATAAACAAAAGATGTGCCTTCAGTTAAGGAATGGACCTGCCTGGTGTTTTGTTTTCACTGTTCCTTGGTTTTTTTAGAACTGTGAATCTTTCCTTTTATTTTTTTTAATTTGTAAAGTAAAAGAAAAACTTCTTGAGTTGTCTTGGCTTTATTGACTTCTCAGTTTTGAACTGAATGAGTTTGGGTAAAGGAAATTAATGTGGAGCTGCTGCTAAATGCTGATGTAGCATTTTGATGCCTGTTAAAGATAGTACTACAGCTCCTAGAGTTCTGGTATTTCTGTGTTGTTTGGGCAGAGCCATACTGATAATATGTCTTATTTGTATGTAGTGTAGTTCTAATAGAGAATTTAAAATGGGAAATCAAAAGGAATGTGTCTTTAAAAACTTTTTTAAAAATCTACTTTAGTTAATAAACTCATTGTTGCTTCATAATTACTTTACAGCTGTCCTACTCCACTATACAATTGGGGGAAATACAGCTGTTACAGACTGCCAGGGTGTAACCTCTGTGAATTCCGGAAGAATCTGTGTTTTGAGGAAGGTGGTGCTTGCTGTTCTTGAACTGCTTCAAGCACTTTGTAAAGGACGGATTTGCTGGGTGTGCAGTCTGTCCTTTCCCTGCAGTGATTCAGCTGAAGTTAAGAATTAACCAGCCTGAAAGGCAGAAGTGTCCTTGCAGGGGTGTGTCGTGGGGCTTCTTGGTAATCCTCCCCTCGGTGCTCTGCAAGCTGCTCTGTGGATAAGAGGGTAATTGCTTCTGGCTTTGAGATTACTTGGGGGAGGAAGGTGTTGAGGGTTTTGAATAAAGTAGAAGTGCATAAACCCCGCTGAAGCAGTTTGGACTGGTTGTTGCATTTCTCACATCCATGAGTATGAGTTAAGTTTGACACAGTGAGGAGCAACGTTAAGGACTAGTCTTTCTCTGTGAAACATTCTGTGTGTTCTCCCAAAGCTGTTCTTTCCCTTTGTAGGAACAGAATGAACTTTAAAACCATCCTTTTCACCCTCCAAAGACACTTCACTGAAGCAAAAATCAGACTTTTGCTATGCGTGCAAAGTAAAGGAAAGAACAAATGATTCTGCAGTATTGCATTAGTTATAGGAGGCTGAAGTCACACCTCTGCATTCTGGTACTTCTCATTCACTTTGATTCAAATGTGTACGTATATATATACACATACATATGTGCAACAACTCAAGTAGCTGTATTACAAATTAAAAATTACCAAGCATTCAGCTTGTCTGAAACAGAAGGTGTCATCCATCTGCAAACTCAGCTAGCTCTTAATCTTTATTACAGTGGACAGCATTTTACTTTAAACCCTTCCATTCCGTGCTTGTGTTATATGCCTGTTGCCCATAGTTGATATTAATCGTTGACCAGATGGATTGGGAGACCTAGCTGAGGGCTCCCAGGTGCTTCCTTGCATGTACTCTGCAATTCAGTTTATGATGATAGAGTGACTTCACCGGCTTCCAGTGCCATAGTGCTGTCTCTGAAGGTCCACGGCCTCTCCCAGAGCTGAAGGTGTCTGACCTCCTGGCAAGCATGTGCAGAGCTCCCTCAGGTTAGAGCAGCTGCTCATCCTGTGGCCCTCTGAAGTTCCTCCATGAAAGAGTAATAGGCCAGCAGACAAAAGCAAGCCTCTCCAGTCTTCTGGACTATTTCTGCTGTGCTGCAGCTGGTAGGTTCTGCCATGTTATCCTTAGGCCCTGCAAATAAATTCCAGTTCAGTGGGTACAAAATTATATGAATACTTGTTTTGGTAAAGATGAAAAGTTTATTGTTCATTGGTGTGTTGACTGCTGTTTAGCCAGCTTTTGGTTTTTTTTCTGTTGTCAGATCTACAAAAAAGCAATGGTCAGTTCCTAAAATAGTCACATTAGCTGTTTGTTTATATCCACCTGGGCTGTGCTGGAGTGTGCCTGTATCCTTGAAGATTTTTTGGCTCAGACTTGTCAGAATCATAGCTTCTTAACATAGACAGGTAAGGGCCAAATCACTTATCAGGAGAGCTTTCTTTAATTTCACAAAGAAACCCTTTATCTGGAAAGGAACATCTGGTGAGAACACTTCACACAGGTTTACTTTTGATAATGATAATTTCAAGATGGTGGTTTGAGAAGACATTCAAAATATTTCCCTGTCTTTGCTCACTGGGGCATAACTGACTTGATGCCAAAAAGCAAAAAGAAACATAAAACTTAAACTCCACATCTTGGCTCTGAACAAAGCGTGATTCTGTGCAACCTTCAGCCCAGTGCAGGTTTGTGCATAGGGGAGGCTCAGTCCAGAGTCTGGGTCTCTCTCTTCTGCACAGAGCCATTGACCTCAGTCTGTGAAGAAAGAAGGTTACTTTCTGTTGATTGCGCTGAGAAAGCCCATAGTGTTTACTCCTAAGTTCACATGCCTGAAATTATGCAATTCCCTGTGAAACCTTCTGACACTAGAGATGAAGAATTGCTAAATCGAATAGTGATGGAATAAATGGAATAGTGATGTATTGCTGTCATTACTGGTACTTAATTTGAGTCCAGTTAATCTTTAGTGATGTTGTACGTGCTGCTTTCCATTAAATTGGGATTATTTTGGTTTCTTGGAAGTTGCTGCCCTGCAAGGGGAGGGAGGGTCTGGCTGTTTGAATCCAGAGTAGCTGAGGGTGGGTGGAAACTGCTGGACTCTTGCAATTACCTCATATGCCCCCAAATGTATTCCTGTGGTGTTAGTGCTTAGTCCTGGCAGCAGGGAGGTGTTCTCTGTCTCAGCTGCTGACAACCTAGCTGGGTTTCCTTAAAGCAGGGAGGAAAACAACAAACAGAAGCTGAAAGACAGTTGTTCAGAGGCTGTAGTGAAGAGTCTAGCATGGAAACCTGAGGAGCATGGGTAGGTTTTGTCCATCAGTCTTTCTTTTAACAGAATCTTTTACCTTATAATCCCATTAATCCTTAAATGGTCTGGCCATAGCAAGTAGTCTGGCCTAGGTGAGGGCCTGGTGAGGAGGGAGGAAGGCCGCTGGGCATGGCAGAATGTTGTGGACAGGAGGGTGGTGAAGTGCTGGGTGTGGAAAATGAGGCTGGTGGCAGTGCATGGGAGCAGGATGATGGTGCAAGTGTGGGGTCACCAGGTGTCCTATTTTTCAGGTGGGATAAAACTTAATGATGAGTGGTCAACTGTGGTGAAGGCCTACCATTGCAATGTAGAGGCATATACTTAGCCCTTGTTAAAGTGGGCTTCTCCCAAACAAGGTGTAATGCCCTGAGTAAGTATGGAAGTGCAAGATTTATTTTTTTCATTTGAAGCCTTATGGAATGTAGATGTCCCCCTCAAAAGTTGGGGAGAGCTTGTCTTTTGGCAAAAGTCCATCTGCCCTGTGCCATGCCAGTCAAATTACCTGAAGATTTTGCTGCTGCTCTTTCGTGCTCCCTGCCAGTCTGTTCTGGAAAGCTGCTTTGCTGAAAGATTATTCCTTACAGCACAGCTTATTTACCAGGCAGTCGTTGGAGAAAGCTGCTCCTGGACTGCTGGTATTACTTGTTCCAACAAGTTTCTTCTGTACTATCTAATCCTGAACAGCTTTTGTTGTATATGCCTGCCTGTCTTGGTAAACTTGTAGATTGCCTCAGTCTTTGCTTTGTAGAGAGCTAGGATTTTCTTCTTCTGGGCTCCCGTTGAAAGATTACAGGAAGGAAGATGTTCTTCCTAGGATACAGCTCCCTGTCTGCAGAGCTTGGTATCTGTGCTCACGTGTGCCTTCTGGATGGAGATTGCTGGGGAAATGTTTTAGCTCCCTGGCTCTGGAGCAGTTGTTTACTTGCTGGAGTGTAACTTTACAAAATCTCTGCAACGAAGACTTTCCTGAAGCCTTTGGAGCCAAGTGGCTGGGTGAGTGCTGAGACAGGCGCTGACAAATGCAGCAGGCAGGGCGTTCTCCCCTTGCAGCCTCCCAAGAATGCCATGGCAAATGATAATTCGGCACAATTATAGGTCTGGCTTTGGAACATGGCCCTGTGCTGGGATGTGACCATGTTCTTTGTATGCCTCCGAGGCAGTGAGAGTGTATTACAGGCAGCTGCAGTGATTGCATATATTATTTTGTTTTTCCTGTCACTCATTTTCTTGAGTGAGACTTTTTGTTAAGAAATCTGGTGCATCTGTGGTTTGTAGTAGAAACTGGACGTTTCCCAGGAGAATGGGCCTCGCCCTAGGGAGCAGTGATTGAAAGTCCAGGCAAATGTGGGCAAGCACAAAATTTTCAAGGATAGCTACTGTTTCTTCTGTCTTTCTCAGCATAGTTGTGCTTGGCCCCAAGTGCCCTGTTAGCACAGGTCATGCACCACTGCTGTGTGGACAAGCTCTTTTGGGCAGGGCACAAGAGCCTCCTGCTCCTGTCACATCAGTGCCTAGAAGAAAGTACATCACAGGAGCATGAGTTTAAGCTTGTTTTTAGTGTGAGGAGCCTTAAAGTCTGAACAAACCATTCTGAATGTTCTGACCTGCTCTGAGTAAAACTTCAGTTTTATGGTAGATAACCTTGGCCTTACCTACAAAGCCATGCAGTCCCCTGGAAAGGATGTCACTGGCATTCTGTCTTCTATGTGACCCACGTGTGCATTTTTGATAGTATCTTGGTGTCTATGGCAGTAGTCCAGAAGGCTGACAGGGTGGGATAATTGCTTGTTTGTGCTGCCAGCTCCTGTGGCTAATTGCCCATCCTGAGACCAAAGCACTGTTCGGTGCTGGGCAGGGTCCACAGCAGCACTAGTGCTGGTGTGGGGGCAGGCCTGGTACAATGGCGAGGTGTGTTCCTGTCCTTTAAATAGGGCTAGGAGATTTTATCAAAGAAGAAGATTTAATGTTGTGGTAACTGAGATTTAGGAAATAGTTTTGTGTATGCTGCTAGCCACACTTCTGTGGCTGGTCTATATACCCTAGCTTGTACACACAGTGGTTGGGACCTAGTGAATGGTCCACCCTTCAGTGCACAATAAATGTCTCTAGCCAAACTTTGACTTTTTTGCGTAACATGTCATTAATTTCAGCATGGTTTTGTCTGAGTGTGGTTTACAGGACTCATCTTTGATCTGTGATGGATTAGACACACAGACTGGCGTTTCTTTCACTGCAATACTTAACATACAGCCACAAGAACCTCTATAAGATATCTGAATAAACAGCAGTAAGCACCCCTATACTAGTTGTTGAAGAGGTCCCTAAGGATTTGAAGGATTCCTGCCTGTGCCTCTTCTTTCACATCATGCTTCCTTATGGTCAAAGACTTTGCAGAGCAAAGACCTTGTGTGGATTGCAGGTGCTCAGACCAGCTGGGATCCTCATGCACTGCTGAAGTTGAGTGTCTAAAAAGTTAATGTCATCTGTATGTTTCTGGTTTGAGTTGCTTAACATCAAGAAAGGAAATACGTCAGGGTTGCCTGGGTGACTGAACTCTGTCATTTCCTCTCCTGTCAGGTTTGACCTGGAGTTCTGTGATTATTTTAGTGGAATTGATTTGTCCGTTACTTTCTCAATGAGATTTGAGGGTGCCCTCCATATGTTAGGTGTATTAAATCATTCTAGCAGATGCATGCTTGTGCTGGGGAGCATGCAGTGTGCAAGTGTGAATCTCTTGTGCTGTTTCACAGCACCCAGGCTGGTAGGTGCATTTGTTCAGTTGTATTTTGGGACTCTATCAACTTGAGTCTCCAGTATGCAGGCAAGCTCAGTCATCCGGGTGTGTTATGGCTCTGGGTGCTGCTGCTGCAGTGGTGAGCTGCCTCGCAAAGTCTGCAGGAGAGGTGCAAAAGTGGTAATTTAGGCGTTGCAGTTTTGACAGCAGTTAACCCTAATGTAAGAAGTGTTTGGGTTTTTTCCTCTGCCTCCAGCCACACATTCTGTTCTCTTCCTTAGTTGTCGGCACTTAACCCCCACAGTGAGGTAGTTCAAAAAACACACAGAGATAACAGAGGCAGGAAAAGTAATTTTCAGGAAGGACAGGGCTGCTTTTATGTTGGGTTAGCTCTCTGAAGCAGCTCATAGGGTCACAGATGCTTGTTTTATGGGAGGAGGAGAGTTTGAAGATGAGGAAGGAAGGAGTGGTACAGCAGTTACCTGTTTCTACAGCTATTAGCCATTATGACAGTTTAGCAGTAACATGTAGAAGCACTTTGAAACTGTTTCATAAAAGGTACCAGGCTTTGCATATTTGTGTTCATGTGAATCCTAGTCTTATTCCAAGAAGTCTTATTTCAAGCTGCTTTTCAGCCAAAAAACTAGAAAACTTGATACTAAAATTGTCACTTGGGATACCTGAAGTGGTTCTGATTTTCTTGGGGTTTCAGTATTACTGAAATGCTTGCACCAGTGCAGTGTGATTTTGCTGACACAGGAATTAAAACCTGGCTATAGCCATGTGTGAGAAGAAAAAAGTATATAGTTAGCTGTGAAATTTTGAAATCCTGAACCTATTGGTTTAAAGTTCCATTTTAGTAAATGAAGCTAAAAATCAGGTGGTTGTGAGACTCCAAATGTATACTGTGTGTACAAGCTACTGGGTCATTCCTGATGGGACTGAGTGTCATCATGAGTTCAGGGATTACTTTCAGGAGACTAAATGAAGAATTAGTGAAAACCTAGTGGTTCTTATTGCTGCAGCAATATGCATTCAAAGTCATGCACGTTTATGTGGGGAAAGAGAGGGGGTTCTTTGGAAATGAAAGGAGCAACATTCCAGGAGACAGGGGGCCAGTCTGAATTACTTTTTTTGAGACTTGAAGGAAAAGAAAGCTTTATTTAGAGAAGAGGCCAGGCAGGAGTGTTGTATAGCTATTACTGTGAACAGCTTAAATAATAAAACTGTGTCAGAGCATTGACTGACACATGTTCTATCAGGCCCTGGCTCCACAGTAACCCTTGGGGTGCTCTCTGAGTAAGAGCATACATATCTTTTGATACCGATCACAAGCAGCCAGTCTTCTCCAAGTCCTCAACAGCCAAAAGTTAAAATGGAAGCTAACGCAGAGTGGTTCTCACATCTCCTTCCCTCTCCATGAAAACTTTCCACTTTGCCTGTATTGTTTATCTACACCTGCTTTGTTCTAGGATAGTAATTTTGGTGAGGTGGCCAAAATTAGCATCTTGAGGACTTGTCTGAGAGGAAGAGGGTGGGGAGAGGGAAAGCAGCAGGCAGGAAAGAACTATGTTCAGAAGTGGTGGGAAAGGATGATAAAAGCAGAGTTCACTTTGTTCAGAATTAAGAAAGCATGCATGAAAGCTGAAGGCTGCTATATACCTTTTAGTTTATATGAAAAAGATGTTGTTCTTGGACCACTGTTATGCTACCAGTGTAGCACCTTTTAATAATATGTAATTTGACCATCTGAACAAATTAAATGCAAGTATCAAACAAATGCACGACAGGCCTCATGGGTTTTTTACGGAGGATCTGCTCAAACAGTGAGATTATTGCTTGCCAGTTCTAAAATACCAGGGAGTTTATCAGTTGCAGGATGAAAATTCAGTTTGAGGATGGTGTACAGATATGTTAGCTTGCAGTTTCCAGCAAAGCTAAACCAAAAGAAGGTAGTTGGGAGGGGCAAGGAATGTGTGCCTTGCCAAACAGAAAGATGGGATAGGCTAAAACTGGCATGTACTGTGTGGGAGTGCACTATCTGCTGAACATCTTACCGCATTAGAAACACACAGAGGAAGGCGTACTGTCTCCTTGCAGAGTGAGGCGGGCAGGGTCCAGGATTAACAGGACTCTTGTTCCACAAAGTTTCTCTCATTTCTCTGGTTTTGGGATGAAGATGGTAATGGGCGTACTGAATGAGAAGTGTTTTGCCATTTCTCTTCACCCAGTCTGTTTGATTCACTGCTATGCTGTGCTCAAATCAGTCTGAAAACTAGTCATATAAAAATTAAAAACTTCAGCCAGACTTATGCTGTCTAATAGGGTTGGCAGAAGGATGGGAGCAGTATTAGCTCAAATTCAGTTAGGCTCATTTTGAAGTTGCAAGCTGTATTTGGGAATTTGCTTAGTTGCTCTATGGTATGCTTAGTTTTTTGCAGATTCTGTATGGTCTTGAAAAGTTCCTTTGTGTTAGTATTTTGCTAGTTGGAAGCTGCTAGTTGTCACGGTAGTTTCACCCTCCGTGCTGCAGTGAGACATGGCATTGCTTGCTAGTTGGTGTCAATCATGTGCAAGCAGAAGTAGCAGGTTTTTATGGGTATGTCTTTGTTATAACTTTCTTCTCTGGATACTGCCTGAATGTGTTTATGCTTGTGAGGTTTCTAGGTGGGAGGTGTGTCAACTGTCAGGTCCTCATATCTTGGATTTGTTTTTTTGTTTGGTTTTTTTTTTTCAGAACTCTATTAGACATAACCTGTCCCTGCACAGCAAGTTTATTAAAGTCCATAATGAAGCCACAGGGAAGAGCTCTTGGTGGATGCTCAATCCTGAGGGTGGTAAAAGTGGAAAAGCACCAAGAAGAAGAGCTGCCTCCATGGACAACAGCAGCAAACTTGCAAAAGTCAGGGGTAAAGCATCCAAAAAGAAGCCTCCTCTGCAGTCTGCTCCAGAATCCACTGCTGACAGTCCTGGCTCCCAATTCCCTAAGTGGCCTGGGAGCCCATCCTCAAGAAGCAATGAGGACTCTGACATGTGGAACACCTTCCGGCCTCGAACCAGTTCCAATGCAAGCACCATTAGTGCCAGACTTTCTCCTATCCTGACAGAGCAGGATGACCTCCACGATGAAGAGTTGCTTCCTTCTTTAGTGTACTCCAGTGCATCTAGCAATGTTCCACCAACTGTGACTGAGGAGCTTGAGCTCATTGATGGCTTAAACTTGATGTCTCCCAGCTCATCTGTGTTATCTACCCAGCAGTCTGCCTCGAGTGGTCAGATCCAGAGAGATTCCAGTTTTTCTTTGCGGAGCCCAAATTCAGCTGGTCAGACCACTACTTTTGGCAATTCCCTGTTTAACCCTGTTGATATCTCACTGCAAAGTTCTGTCAGCCATTTCTCTGCCCCTCAGACCTTGGAAGCTCTTCTGACACCCAGCTCTCCGCCTCCAAGGGATGTTATGATGACTCAGGTGGATCCAGTTCTCCCACAGACTGGTAACAGGATGAGCAGCCGAACTCTTCTGCTTCTAGGTGGACAAGCCGCCCAGAATAAAATGAGCTCAGGCAATCCACGAGGAAAGCCTATAGAGCAGCAGGCAGAACCAGTCAGTGCCAGCATTTTGCCATCAACACTTCCCATAGTAACATCTCCTCAAAACACTGCCAGCATCACCAGTTTGAAGGCTCCAGTTTCTGCAACAACTGCCCAGTCAGTCCAGCTGGGCAGTCCACTGCTTCTTTCTTCTGCTAGCCCTGCTCCCTTGGGATTGAACCAGGACAGGCTGCCTATTGACCTGGACATTGACATGTACATGGAGAACCTTGAATGTGATATGGATTACATAATCAACAGTGAACTTATGGATGGAGAAGGACTGGACTTTAATTTTGAACCCATTCTGTCTACTCCCAGCTATCCCAGCACCTCGCAGGCCTCCAACCATACCTGGGTACCAAGTTAACTTCAGGAGCACAAAAAGGTAGGTGTAGTTATGTAAAATGCTCTATGGTAGGAACAGCAGTTTCTGGGATGGGTCCTGTGCCTAGCTCTGCAGCAGTTAAAGATACCTCTTTGGAAGCGCTGGTGCTCTTTGAGTAAAAAGCTTCTGGGAGAGCTGCATTCCCTTGTAGAAGGAGAAAAAGCTGTGTAAAGGTAGGTAGACTTAACTTACCAGGTAGTAAACTCCTTTATGGAGTAGAGCAGCAACCTGAATGAAACTCCTGTTGTCTCTTGTTACCAAAGATGACTGCACTACAGGACGTTGGTCTCTGCCATGCAATGCCTATAGCTCTGAAGTTCACATGAGAGCATATGCTGATTCCATAAATAAAGACATGATCCTGTATATACAGAATGGTTGAACTGAGCCAAGCACATGCTGTGTTTCTATACGGGTTATTATTACCCTTGCAAAATTTTCTAGTATGTGTAGTTGCAAAGAGTGTCTGTGTCATGACTGCCTGCTTTGCCCTGTGTGTAGCAGGACACAATCACTCTCAGTTAGCAGACCTTCTGTCCTTCCCTTATCTGGGATAGTGTCTGTAAAGTCTGGTAAGCTGGTTCATCAGCATTAACTGCTGAATTGCTTATGTACCCATTATTGGAATGGGAATGGGGGACAGGAGTATGCAGTGTGAATGGAGGTGGAAGGAGAAAGGGTGCGTTAGTGCTATCCCATGCACAGCAAAGCTGTCTCTTCAGTGATCTTTCATATTTGCACAAAAATTTCTAGAGTCAGTTTGGCAAATAGTTTATATGAAAGCAAGGTTAAAAATGTCTTATTCTCTGAGGGTGTGTGACACCCTGATATGAAGAAGAATTAGAGCAATGGAGCTGAAGGCATACTTCACACTTGGAGCTCAGTTAGGTAACAGAAAATGGACAGTTTCTTTTATGGACTGGAGCATAGGCTGGATATTGGTTGGAAAGTGGAAGCCTTGCCAAGAGTATTTCCTGTTTAAGAGGCAGGTACAGTATTTGTTAAGTGTTAAAAATTCAACCCCTAATGCTGGCCAGCTGAGCAGGCAGAAGTAAGGGCAAATTGCAGATACTGCTTCAGTTGTGGGAAGCCCTTGAGCTTCAAGGTGATGGAAACTGAGTCAAATTATCATGTACTTGACCTTAATACTTTTTCCTAGGCACCTGAGTAACCTGGAGGTAATTTGGATGAGGTGACGTCTGGAGGCCCAATTCAACCTAAATTTTCTGGTGATTTCTGCTGCTGTTCGTGCTGGAGACCAGATATTAAGTTAAATATTTTTCTGCTCTGCCCCAGTAGAGCCACTCTAGACAAGTGCTTGGGTCTAGACAAAGTGAAATGCTGTCCTTTGAGCCAGTGGTACTTAAACCCTGTGAACATATTGATATACCACTATATATTGACTTTTTAAACACAATTTAACTCCTTCTTATTCCAAGTCCCACCACACTGCTTAGGATTTCATTTATTGTTCTGTCTGTACTTAACAGATCCCCTTACTGTAGGGAGAGGGAAGATCAATCAAGCTTTTCTGTTTCATTATGGGGCTTTTTATAGTCTTGTGCATTTCTTAACTGTGCTCTTACTGAATTACTGAGTGGCTGTCTTAAACTGAATATCTGAACTTCAGGTGGAATATGGAAACTCAGTTTTGATTTCAAAGACAAATTTGGTTGACAGAACATTGGCATCCTTCACCCACATTAGGACTGTTTGCAAGTTAGTGACAGAGGCTGTGGCCTTTTGAGCAGTGTTTCCACTGGATATTGTTCTGAGCTTTTGTGTTTTGTTTTTTTTTCATGCCATGCTAGGGCAGGCCATCATATTTGGGGTATACATTGACATTGCAGGGGTGAAATATTTGTCACAGAAGTGTTTTCAAAACATATGCAAACTGTTCTGCATTCCTGGGTGCATTAATTACCTGGGCTGGGTAGACAAGACCTCTCTCTACAGAATATCAGGCATAGATTATTTTTTTAAGAGCGTAAAGCAGAGAAGCTGAGGGAATGTTTATCAAAGGGTAGAGTCTAGTACTGGTGAAGATGTGACTGTAATCAAATGCTTAAGAGGGAGAACATGAGCTCTTAACAGCCTGGTTATGTTCTTGTTCCATATTATTATTCCATACTTAGCATGTGAATTGCTTAATCAAAACAGAGGAACGATCTGATGTTAAAAACCCTGGATTCGCTTTGTTCCATGCGTGAAGTTGAAGTGATACTTTCTGGGAAATACACTGGACACATGCTCACTAAGAAAGGAGTGAGATCTGGAACAAGTTCTGAACCAGTACCGTGTTTCAGCAGAAAGCATAGCTCCTACATGCCTCTTGGTGAACAATTCTTAACAGCAGTACTGCACTTGGAGAAGTGACACTCTGTTCAGTGTGCTTTGTTTCAAGCCTTTTATTCTGTCTTTAGATTATGTTTGCTTCTTCTGAGCTTTGCAAAGCTTTTCAGTTTTGCCTGTATCCTGGAATCCATGGAGTGGGATGAAGGGGAGCTTTTTCCCCAAAGGAGAGCAAGTATTGTGTAAAACACTGCCAAGACAGAGAGATGGGTCAGGTTTCTAAGAAAGGGGGAACAGGGCAGGCATGGAGAGAAATAGGAGTGTCCCTGGAGGTCAGGAAGGACCATGGGAAAAGGTGGCAGAATGTTTTATCAAATTTACAAGTTCCAAAGCCAAGTGAGCTACAGTCATCAGTGTCTGCACTCAGGTCAAGATTGTGTCATCTCTCCCTTCTCCGATTCTGTTACTGCAGTGAGTTATTAGGGTCCCTGTTTGGAAATCACTGTTCAGGGAAAGCATGGCTGCCACTATATATTGTTCCAATGTATATTGTTGCAGTGTGACAGGCTTTTTTCCTTTCATATCCTTTCTGTGAATGTGTTTTTTCCATGTTAAATTCACATTGGCAAAAGCTAATCTAAGTGATCGCTAACCTAAAGCTGTCCTTCTGAGTAGTTACTGTGGGCTTAACCTTTAGATTTCTGGGTCAGTTATGGGTGTAACACTGAGCAAAAACTGTTCATCAAAAATGCCAGTGATCACACTCATTTGAACACCCAGAATGAAACTGGAGCTGGGGAAGTATTTATCTTTGTAGGCAAGAGAAGATCTTTAGAAATAAGTACTTGGTCTCTCTGCAGCACTTGTGAAGACACAAGCTAGTTGATGTTACCCGTGGTGCTCAAAGCTGATGTGACTTTATCCCCTTCTTGCAAGTTAAATCCTAAAGAGCTTGTCCACAGCTTCGCCACAAGTCTGTTTGAACCCTTTGACTCTTTACTTGGAGATTAGAGATGAAACATTGAAACTTTGCCTCTGCCCAGCAGCAATGCAACACCCACAAACCTAGTTATTAGCCACAGAGGAAGAAAGTCAGCATGTGAATACTTTCCTTGACTAGGAAAAATAGAAATTGTACAATTTCTGCTGCTGCTGACTGGTAGCTGTGGCTCACTTAGTTGTAAACCTGCCATTCACTAGTTAAGGCGCTGGATGTGCAAGCCATACAGAGTGACTTACGGGTGCCTTAGTGAGCAAGGTCATGGAAAAGGGGTAGCCACAGCTGGAATTAGATGGTGGCATGCAGATGCTCAATCACGGGCAACCACTCTTGCCTTCAGCACTTAATGCAATTGTCCTCCATTCTGGTCGTGGGAAGTGTGGGTGGCCACCCGGCTGTCTCTGAGCAACTCAGGGACTGCTCATCTACCTCTTTTATGTGTTTCTGCAAGCCAGTAGGAGGAATAACTGGGAATAGAATTGCCTCTTTTGTACAGTGGTACAGTTTGTGTCTCATTGAGTATAAAGTCTGTCCAATGTTCTGGTGGACGTTAGTTACTTATCTTTAGTTTTTCAGTTAGAATCCCTAAAGCTTCATAGCCTGGAGAACTCTTTATCTCTTGCCCAGCTTGGTCTGGACTCGTGGTTTTCTTGCTGTGCTCTATCTAATTCCCTTTGCTCCAAACACTGTATTTTTGTCTACCAGAACATTAATAAATAAAACCCCCATCAACTTAAGTTTCCTGAAGTAGCCTGTTGCTCTGGCTTCTGTTTTAAGTTACTGTCTTTTCTTGTTCAGGGCTAATTCCCTCTTGTAGCTTCTTTCTGTTTCCACAAGTTTATTCATGCTCACTATTACTGAATGCAACTGTTGGGATGCCCTACATTTATCTCTCTATTCTGCCTTCCAAAGTGGATCATAGGCCTACAGTGGAGGTTTTATGTCAGTGTCTTAAATCTGCTTAGACCTATTCCAAGGCTTGTTTGAACGAGTTGTGGTAGCTTTGTTGAGGTGAGGCAGAAAACCTGAGAAGGGATCTTTAGACTTGCAGGGAAATGAAGTATCTAGAAATGTTTAATTACTTGTAGGTGGATATAGAATTTCTTTAAGTGGGTGAGCATAAACAGTTGTAGTGTGTGATCTTTAAAAATCCTTTTTTTTTAGTCCTTTCCCTACCAATTGATATTTGTGGTTGCTTAGGGTGAAGAGTAATTTTTCTCTTCCTTGCTGCTTTCCTGCAATGCCTCTTGTGCTAGCCAAGTCCTTCTTTAAACCTCTTTATCTTGCAGAGCTCTGTTGGTGCTGTCAGCTTACAGGAGGAGTGCTTACTTTTGACCTTTATGCTTTTGTTTTGTCTTTGTCTCAATTGTACTCTGAAGCTTGGAGCTGAGCAGTTGCATCCTCCACTTGACTCTCCATTGATCAAGGTCTCTTATGATCTGTGTTTGTTCTTTGCTGGAAGTTGGCATCCTTTTTGCAGCAGAGGCTGATTGATAGTAATTAACTCCTTATCTATGCATCCAGGATTCCCACTGAAGCTGAGATCTAACCATTCACTCTATTTTTTTTTTTTCTTCCTAGTGTCCTTCAGGTTTTGAACATTGGGTTCTGACTTCACTTCCCACCCCTGGCAGAGAAAAGAATGGAGCACGTTGGATTTGGTTTCCCTGCACACCACACCTTGGGCAGAAGGGGCTGCCCACCTGGGAAGAAGGGGCAACCTGCATCTGGCAGCAACAGGAAGAGTTTAAAAATAATAATCCTGTTATGTGCCATGGCTCTTCCTACAAACCTGACCCTGCCTTGGACCATCTGGAGAAACCCTGGGCTCTACATGTCCGAAGAGGAGCCCTGGTAAAAACCTCGGCCAGAAGACTCTGTGCCAGGCAATAGCATTTTCCCATGTGAAGAGTTCGGTTTGCTGGAGGAATCTCTCAATGGCTATCCTCTCTCTGCTATGGCAGAAAGTCTCCCAGTGCCTCGGACTGGCGGAGGGCAGGCTCTGCTCTCACTTGGCTTGCCCTCTGGGACAAAGTAGTTGGATGTTTTCATTAAGCCACCAGATGTGCACTTGGTATCCCACAGACTTGCAGAGGAATTGGAAGGAGCTTGTTGGTGGAAGCCCTGTGGGAAAAGGGTGCAGTATTTCAGGGGTTGGTTTCAGTGGTTTCAGCGTGCCCATCTCTGGAGCGCCCATTTGTCGTTCTGCAGGGAAGGGTGGTGGTTGTGGTGCAGAAGGCTTCCTCTTGTCCACCTGAGTGGAACAGGAGGACATTGAGTTTTTCACTGTGCCAACTGAGCCCCATTGAATCAGAAGCACGTTTCAAGAAGTCCCTATGCTTTTCTCAGCACTTTCCTGACACGCCATGCTGCTGTAAAATAAGCACAGGTGCTAATAGCTGTTTCTGGGACATAAAAACATCATTTTGGCTTTGTTTCTGATCTGTCTTGCTACAGCAGAGAAATGGAAAGCCTGGGTGTGGCCTTAACAGAGCCCTGGTTGCTTTTCAGAAGGGCATTTTCTATAGATAAAATATTTTTTTACTAATCTGGGAACTTTCTACAGTGAATATGAAGCCAATGTTAAGTGTATCCCCATTAGATGTATTAGGCATCTCTCCCTCTGAGAAGGTACCAGTGACAGACTTCTTTTTCAGAGCTGTATTAGGAACAAATGCATTTGATGTTTGATAATGTATATGATTGAGGGGAAAGAATTGGCAGGTCCCCGTGGTTTCAAACCGCCTTGGGGAAGAGTTGTACATTATTGTAATCTATATGTAAAAGTAGCTGCAAATTACATAGAAGCTTTTCTAAACCTTTTTAAATATATATTATATATTTTAATTGAAAATGAGATTATTGGATTAAAAAAACCAAAAAAACCCAAAAAAACTCCACATTTGCTGCATCTGTCCCCTTGATACCAGATAACACTACAGTATGGAAGGGGACAGGCCTAAGGCATTTTGGGCCAAGAAGCTGAAGATGTCATTGGAAAAGTGGGAAGGGCACCACAGTGTAACTGGGGAATGGCTGCTCTCCCCAGAACAGGCGGAAGGTGCCTGTGTGGCATGGCATTCAGCCACAGCCACTCAGTCTCTTTCCCCAACTGGGCAGTCCCACCAAGCCAAGAGCACAATGTTAGGGAATGCTAATCATTAACAGCATGCTCATTCTCAGCTAATCCCTTAAGTAGCTGGACTGCAGCTGATACATAGGACAGATTCTCTAGTCTGCTAAGAAGATGGTGTGGACTGGATCATGCTAGATCTGCTGACACTCTGGGTTGCCCTTATGGAGGGCACAGTTGGTTTTTTGGTAGCTCACTTTCTGGTTTCTGAAGGTTTTTGTTTTCTTGCTGAAGTTTCTGCTACTGCTGGGGAACTTGAAGCCTGTAGGTACACCTTTGCAGATGTGCCTGGGATCCTGTCCTGCCTCTTTGTTCTTGCAGGACAGAAGCTAGGAGTCAAGAGGTTAGTTCAGAACATCAGCTGGCATGTTTCTGCCACTTTTTTGGTGTTTGCAGTGGCAGGATTTGTGGGAGACATGCTGCTTTCATTGTGTTCTGGTGGGCTTGGTCTGGCAGAAAGCCTTTCCAATCCTTTCTGAAGGTGGCAGTGGCTTCTGTTCAGAAGGTTTATATCATGCAGTGCTATGAGACGTACTGTTCTACCACCTTGTCTGCTCTGTTTTCATAGGTTTCATTTCATTTTCACTTGAGCGGAGATTGGAACAGGAGCAGTTTGTCTGATTACCTGCAACAAGGAGTATTCAACAGTCTTATTTTTAGGATGCTCTGCCATCAAAGCTTTTGAATAGTTTGATAACCTTTGCTTTGAAGGCTGCCTTCATGGCAGACCTCATGGTAGTATGTTTCAAATTTACCCACAGTCTGCATGTCTGGCCATGCCTCATTGTAACAAACAAACAAACAAAAAGGCAGACCCTGAACTGGGATCCCATGTCTTGCAGACTTGAGTCATGGATGCCCATTCTCACTGCAGGTAGTTTATTACACAAATAGATGGACACCATTTCCACAAACACCTGATGGCATGTGTTGCCCAAATGAATTGGCCATTGTGGGCCGCAGCTAATGGGTCTGGTGGGATTTGTGTTACTTGGCACATAATGTACCACTTTGTCAGCTTGGGCCCTGAGGGAAAATGAATCCCATGATCTCCAGAGCAAGTTGACTGGCTGCCTGTGCTTCACAGCCATGTATCAAAGGACAAGACATCGGTATGTGTGGTCATGTTATATGTGAATCTCTAGCTCGTTTCTCATGAAAACAGAACCCAAAGCAATAGGGAAGACAATATTAGTAACCACTGCTTCAGACCTGCAAATCCATGGTGAGCTGTTTCTGGCTGGGTTGGTCTGTGGGGAAGAAGTGCTGTCTTCAGGCTGTTCCAAGGTGTCCCCTAGGTGTGACAGCACTGGGAACCTGGCCTGATCTCTGGCTGCAGAGAGCCAGGCCCTGAGCACTCAGGTAGCGCCCTGGAGAGATCTGACATACTCTCAGCTAGTACATGTCCTCAGCCTGTTCCAGTTGAAGGAGCTGCAGCCCAGGTACACCAAGGCTCATCGTGGTTGGTGCCCTACAGTGTGAGTTCATGAGAGACTCTGTCCTTTTATTAAAGAAAAGACCCCCTTTCTCCCCCCCCCCCCCCCCCCCCCGCAATGCTCCCAAGCTGGCCTCCTGGCCACAGCACTGGAGACAGGAGCACCTCTGGCTGGAGTCCTGCTGTACCAGTCTGCTGATGGTGACATCTCTGTCGTGCAGCACTCTGTGCAGGTGCTCTCTGTCTCCTCAACACAACAGGAGCTGGCAGTGGTTGAAGAAGCCTGAGAATGTGCTAGTGCTGAGGATGGTGTTCAGAAGACTAACGGTGCTCCAGGAGTGCTCAATAAACCATGAATGTAATGCTGCAGGCTCAGGCAGGCAACTTAGCTTCTCGTTTGTATGTGTAGCATGTTAGCTTGGATCATGGGCAAAGAGGGCAGGGATGCAGAGAATCAGGAGTTCCCCAGCCCCTTCTCAAATAACTTTACATAAACTTGAGCTT
The DNA here is from genome assembly GCF_000737465.1 of Haliaeetus leucocephalus. Classification (NCBI taxonomy): domain Eukaryota; kingdom Metazoa; phylum Chordata; class Aves; order Accipitriformes; family Accipitridae; genus Haliaeetus; species Haliaeetus leucocephalus. The sequence goes on from NW_010972625.1 coordinate 890,609, forward strand.
TTCTAGCCTGGGACATTTCTTCATAGGACACAGGAGACTAAAGTTCCTAAACTGCTGCTTGCTGAAAGGCTGTACCTGGCAGAGGGTTGCTCAATACTTGTCCAGTTTTTTGTATTCTTGCCCAAAGTGTTTGCTGCTGACTGCTGCTGGATTCAGGATAGTGTCTTGGTGGACCTTCATTCTGCATTAGCACTGCAGGCCCTGTACTTGTGGGCTGGTTTTTGCTCAAATGAAGGATTGGGCTGGAATTTCAAGAGCAGCTGTGAGCTGGGTCGGGAGGGGCCAGTGACATGGGGATTGATGCTCTGGGATTAAGTACCCTGAGGGGAGTGGACAGGGGAGTCCTGGCATGAAGCCTTACATTGCGCTGTGTGCATTTTCCTTGTCCTCGCTGAGCTTGGGTAACAAGTTTCTTCATCTCCAGAAGATCAAATGCCATCTTTCACAGAGTGAAGCCACCATGCAGCTCTGGGTTGCGAAGGAGATTTGGGTAACTAGGCCCATGGAGCCTAGCAGGAGGCAGACTTGATTGCTTTTATTTACACCCAGGTTTAGCAAATTGCTTGAGCCTTCTTTATAACTTAAGCATATTTTACTATACTCCCAGCTTCCTGTGAGAGCTTGGAATATTGAAAGCTTCTTGGAGCCCTTAGTTTTCCATGTTGGTGTGTCTAAAAACATGTCATCCCCCACCCTGTGCTGCTTTAAAAACAGCAGTCAAATCATCCTGGTAAGTGAGAGGAATGAAAGCAGTGGGAGCGTTCCAGAGCCCAGATGTATTCATAAATGAGGCTCATACTAGAAGCAAGTAGCACTAACCAGCTTTTCCAAAGGAAATGCCTAGAAAGCTTTGACGTAGATCATCATTTGTTAATTTTCTTACTTAGTTGCTTATTTATAGCCACACTCAAATGCTTCAGGGCTAGCCTTGCTCCAGGAGTGAGAAACCTGTGTCTGGTGCCACAGGTCAGAGTGCCTTGGGAGTGGTGTCCTGGATTGTCACCAAAATAAAGTGCAAGTCTGGACTCATTATCAAAAAAAAACCCACAACAAATCAATCAATTCTGGGACATCAGCATGAACAGGGATAGCTTAGGTTTTGCCTCAGTTGCATGTCTAATGAAAAACATGTTCTAATTAATGTGAGGAGAAGCAAGCAAGAGGTGACTCCTGAAGCCTGAAAGATCTGTCCCTGTGAAAGCTTGGTAGCATGTCCCACCCGTCACCACAGTTGCTCACCCTTCAAGAAAGGGATCCCCTCTCTTCAGTAGCCTTTATGTCTCTCCCCACACCATGATGTGTCTCTAGTTGATGGAAACAACCTCTGATGGAATCAAACTTGCATCTAATATCATGGTGTAAAGCAGGGAGAAGGGGCAGCAGAAGCTGAAAGTGAAAGAGCTGATGGTGTTGCATTTATGGTTCTCTGGCTGAGGCAGCATTATGGTGTGTGGTTGAAGGGGATGTTTGCAGCTGGTGCTGTGGTGCTCGGTGTGGTGCTCCCCAAGGTGTCTTGAGAGGTTTGGCTATGTAGAAGATAGGTCACTTCTCCTGAAAGGTGCCTTCTTCATAAAGCAATGGGGATGGTTCCATGAAATGATGCTTCCAGCACAGTGGAGTCTTCACCTGGTGTGATCCCAGGAAGGGTTTCTGCATTGCTAGCACAGACGTCTGCTGCACGCAGGGCAGGCACCACTAGCTGACATTTTCCACCCTCTGCACTCTTTCACCCATTTCTCACAATAAATTTTTTTACATAGTAAAACTCTGCTTTTGTTTGCTCTCTGTAGCAGTGTAACTTCTGAACCATTACAGGCTCTTTGTTACCATCTGTGCTAGCAAGACTGTAGAATGTGCTAGACTAGGGGGGAATGTTTGACAAATAAAAACCTGTAATCCTCTGCTCTGTCTCATGTGGTTTGTTTTGTTTCCCCAGTGAGGACCAGTTATTTTTTCTTGCCCTTGGCTTCTTTCATCTGCCCTTCTCACCTGTTAGGGCAACCCCTAGGTGAAATGCCCCTTAGCTGGCCAGAAGTGGAAGGGTTGCAGTGTGACAGCCCACAAAGATTCCAGCGTGCTCTGCAGTCTGTAGAGCCTCTTGTTACAACTTGCTGGCAGTGTGTGGGGACCCATGGGGTTGCCAAGCCCTAAAACTGACCCTGGGGAGTTTTAACTTGTGCAGGACTAGTCTAGAGTCATCCTAACCCCTTAATTCCTTGCCCTTCTAGACCTGAGTGCAGAAGATGACTCTTCATTTTATATAGCTACATTCAAACATCTTCGAGTGTCAGCAACTCCACCTGTTATCTCTAGGAATAAAGAGATGGATTTGCTGCTACCCTCTTCTTTCAGACACCCCATCCACAAGCAGGTGCTGACAATTAGGACAGATGAGCATGTGAGTGAGCTTTTATCTTTGCTTGCATACCCCAAATCCTCCATCAGAAAAAGGAAGGTTACTACAGCTGGAGAGCATTTCTGATAGTAGGAGATAATGGCTTGGAGCTGCCCATCAAAGGGGATATGACTGTCAGAGTGGAAGCTAGGAGCTGGTTATTCCTTGGGACTGCTCAGAGGTGTTCAAGTGTGTACCTTAAGGGGCTTTGCCTTGACATAAGGCAAGTAGGAATGCAGATACAGTCCAAGCCAGTGAAGCAGCTTGTGAGGAGCATGGTGGAGCCCTTGAATCAAAACAGTGTGTTGTTCCAGCAGGTCTGCCTTCTCACAGCTGGGATGAGGCTGGAGAATGTGCTGTCCCCCTCTACCCTGGGGGTGCTCCATGCACCACAGCTCAGGAGAGATCTTAGAGAAGACAAGACTTGTTTAGAGCCTTGGTCATGTTGCTTTGGCGTGGAGGCAGGTAAGTAGATCAGAGAGAAATGGGGAGGGAGTGTAGAGCACAGATTGCACTGGCCTGGTTAGACACATGGAGAGCAAGTGGGGGATGTTTTTAAAAATACTGAGGAGAAAGTCTCATTCATGAAATTACACAGCATGTGTACAGCCAGAAAATGTGCGTTCAAAGCCTTGGATACTCAATATTCAGTAATACCTGATAAAGAATACTACTGAAAAATAATAGTGCTAAAATGGTTAATGCAAGTAACTCTGGAAGGGATCTTAAGGCTCCTGCTTCAAGATTTAAGCCAATCCCCAAAAATGGGGGATTAGGAGGAGATCCTTAGGGGAACTGTCTGTTCCTTGGGCACTTCTTAGGGCTTCCTGCAAGCACATAATTGTAGGTGCTGTTGGAGAAACAAAATGCTGAGGGTAGGTTTTGCAATTGTTGGTTGGGTCAGGATGGATGCATTCAAAACTTGACATAGAACAGGGGACCATGCATTCCCCCCAGTAGCTGTTAACACTTTTTATGCTGATTTGAGCATTGGCCTTAGTGACGCTTAAGCACTGCCAAGGAGAGCAAAGCACCAAATAGATGCCTGGGACCTGGATGCCTTGGCTCAGGGTCACTTTTGATGCGTGTGACACCATCTGCAGTAGTCACCAAGAGTCCTGCTGTGTTCTCTCCTAACAGTCACATGGGTTCAGTGCACCTTGTTTGCAGTAGATCAGGCTTTCTTGCAGCATTAGAGACCTCGTAGGTCTCTGGAGTTGTCACCATAAGCATTTTGGCCTATGGAGTAGTTGCCTGCAGAGCAGCAGTACCTGAAGCCAGCACAAAAACTTCACCAGCTTTTCTGCTCATCTTAGTTTCTGGCCAGAGACCTGCTTTGCCCCAGATGCTTGCCGGTTGATGAACGCTTCTCCTGTGCCACCAGCGATGGAACCATGTGTGAAAGCACAGCAGGGAGGTCTGTTGCCCTACTTCACGTGTCTTTTGTGGTGGAGTAGCTGGTGTGTGGGAAAGGCAAGCTGGAGAATGGGGAGATAGTGGGGTGCACGCTGCCTGCTCCAGGGCTGTCCTGGCAGGACAGTCTATCCCCAGCTCCCATGTACTATTTTTTCCCCCTCCACCACTGTTGTAAGACCAGCAGCCATAGGGCTGTCTTTTAATGGGTGCATTGTAGGAGCTGTGACAGTAACCATTGCTGCAGCATGGCTTGCTGTTCTCTGCAGGCTAGGACACACCATTCCTCCCCCCACGCAGCTTGGGGATGGCTTGGCTGTAACAAAAGCAGTCCTGGCTGTGCCTGCCAGCAGGCCTTTCTGCTACAGGCTCTTGCAGGAAACTCGGTGACTGCTTTGGACATGTGCCTGCATCCACCCCTCAGTAATTCCAGGTAAGGTCACAGTGGCCTGGCTCCCACATGGGTATGCTGGACATCCTGGAGGGTTCCTGCAGAGGAGAGGTACCCTGGGCTCTGGCAGCTCTCCTTCTTCCAAGCACAGAGCAATAGAGAGGAATATCCTAGTCTGAGCAGATGAAGGGTGCAGGGTTGCACCAGGGCAGGGTCCCAAGCATTGAAGTTGCCAGACTCATGGTGTGCCATGTGGCTTAGAGCCATCTGCTTACCTTGAATGGTGTAGCGCCTGCACTGCCCTTCCCAGGAAGCCTTAAGGCCTGGGCTTCAGTGAGTGCAACAGTTTCACAGCCTGGCCGGGCACAGGAGGGGAGCAGGGGAGGATGGTAACATGAAGGACCAGCTCATGGGTTTCAAAAGCTGAACTGTAGTTACTAGTGTGGGTGTAGAACTACCCTGAAGTGTCTAGTCAACAAGATCCTTTACAGGCTTCTCCAGTGACACAATCCCCCATACTTGAGTTACCTGCTACAAGACCTACTTGGGACGTGATAGTAACTTTGCTGGCTCTGCAGGGATGGGAGTAGATGATTGCTTCATTTCTTGCTTTCTAGCTCTGAGATCACGTCAGGATGTTTTCTTCTTGTTGGGGAGCTGAGGCTGGCAGTCTCCCCTGGCCTTGCCAGCAGCTGTGCTCGTTTCTGGTCAGGGTTGACAGCCCATGGAGCCCTTCATCTTGCTGCTGTGACTGGTGCTTGTTCTGTGAGCCGGAGCAAGCAGCAGCTGTCCCAGCTCCTGTAAGGCCAGCTCTTTGTGCACGAACGGAGAGAGATGGGGGGCAAAAGGGAACCTGCTTTGCAGCTCCTGGGGATGGGCAGCCCTTCACCCCCAGCCAGCGCCATGCTGTTGCTGCCATCTCCCTTCTCTCTCCCCAGCAGTGCACGGTGATGGTGGGTGGTGAGGATGCTGCTGCTGGCAGCGTGCTGGGAGCCAGCCCCAGGCTGCGCAGACCTGTGGTGCGCTGCTTGCTTCCAGGGCAGTACGGCCTGCAGAGCACTGCCTGCTGCAGCTCATCCCAGCCCTGTAGGGGACAGAGCTGCTTTCACAGGAGCAGGGGAAAGGCTGGCAAAACAGCTGGCAGGCAGGCAGGATGCTACAGTTAATCGGAGCGCTATTCCTGACAGCGAGCAGGACACCCAGCTGCCCCCATCTGTGCCCAGCCCTCACTGGGGCTAAATGATGGTACAGCAGTGCCTGTCCCAGTACTGTCAAGCCAAGCCTAGTGGCACCTGTCCCAGCACCAGTCATCCTGGCACTGGTGCCACTGTCTTGGCACCATACTGACTCAGCCAGTACTGCCCAGCACCAGTTGTCCCATCATTTTACTGCCTGGGCACCAGCTTGGCCCAGTAAAAGCTGGTCCAGCTCCAGCACAGGTTCCTCCAGCCCATGCTGCAGGGAGGGCACCTGCAGTGTAGCTGGGGAAAGAGCTGGTCCTGGTTTCTGGCCTTGCTCACCGAGCACCTGCTTGTGAGTGCAAGCAAAATGCTTCTTCCTCAGCTGCAGAAGCAGCACCCACACCTCACCCTCCTATGGCCAGGTACCTGGCAAGGGAGAAGCCAGCTCCTTCCTCCAGCAGCCTCCTACTTGCCAGAGCACTGCAGCCCCTTGAAAACCTTCCCTCTTTTCCTGTTGAACATGCAATGCTGCAGGAGTTGTTCATCTGAGCATGGGAAGAGGACATAGCTGAGCTGAACAGGACGGGTCTAGCCCCAGTGAACAGCTGCTGGCCCTGGACCAGAGCTGTCAGCACAGGACCCCATCGTGGCTGGGAACATTGGAGTTCCTGGAGCTGGAGCCATCTCGGGGCTGCAGTCAGCCAGGCACTGCTGTCCTGCCTTCAGAGCAGCAGTCTAAGTTTGGATCCCCTTTCCAACATCTGGCAGAAATAAAGCACACATCCATGTCAAACATAATATATTTATAGCAAAAATAGGCTTTTTCTGTAGCTTCCATACACAAGGTTTTCTCCCTGTACATTTATGCAGTAAACAGGTCGACTGAAGCAGCGTGCACTGGGCTGACTTGACAGCTGCCCTTGCTTCAGGCTCCCACTTATCACAGGTGGCCTCATTCCCCTTTCATGGCTGCTCTCCAGAGCCTGCACTGGATCCCTCATACCTCCCCAGCCAGGGGCTGCAGCACAGGCAGGGAGCAGCCCTGGGACAGGGGGGAGCAGTGGCACATGCTCCTGCCCATGGGGCAGAGGGCAAGGCTGGTGTATGGGCTGCCTCTGCTCAAATGGGGACAGCCCAGGGAGTCTCCCCAGCCCAGGTTGACGGAGAAGCTTCCTGTAGCTCACCTGTGCTGACCACAGGCTCCTCCACCATGCTGTTAAGCAGCAAGTGACTGGCCCTCTCACGGTGGTAAGAAAATACAAGCCACATTAAGTCAGAAAGCCTTCCTTGTTCCTCCTGCCCCTCTGCTGATGGGAGGCAGAGGAGGGGCTTTGGAGCAAGCTCCCCGAGGACTGCCCAAAGTGTTCTGCAGAAATCTCCAGAGCCTGAACACTGTCACAGACCTTCTCACCCCACCGTCAGAGAAGGCAGAGCCCTAGGGCACCCTGCCAGCAAGAGCTTCACAGTTTGGACTTCACCTCGGTCATCACTTGTCCATCCCAGAGGGGTTTGGCACATAGACCTAAAGGGCAGGACGCGTAGGCAGAAAGCGCATCCCCTTCCCATCCCAGGCTGGGGAAGGGCCCTCACTTGGAGCCAGCACTCCTCCCTGCCTGACCATGCAACTCGGGATGCTGCAACACACCCACAAGCTGCCCGTGCTGTTCCCAAGCGAGATGCATCACCCCAACGAGGCCAGACACCGAAGGGTGGCTTGCAAGCAGGGCGGCCACTGCAGCACAGGGAAAGAAGCCAGCTCGCCCCTCTGCCCTTGTTGCGGTGACCGAGGCTCCCACAGTGTCTGGGCAAGGAGCTTCTGCTTGTGAGGGAACATCCGTCTAAACTGGCCCCAGTCCCCTCCCACCTCCCTCTCCCCCCATGTCTTTGGCAGTCCTCCTTGGACATGTTCAAGTCTCCAGCATCACACCGACATCTCAGCAGCACGGACTTGCCTCACAGTTTGGTAATTGCACGTAACGGGGCCACTCAGCCAGCCCCACAAAGGGGGGGGGGGAACCCAAAACCCAAGACAGTCAAGTAAACTAAATTGAGTAATCCCTTGCCATCCATCCCAGCATGATGGGTCACGCAGGAGTCCAGGGAGAGAAGATGCTGCCCGGCCCTGCCGCAGCACAGCTCCCCACCATTTAGGAGATCATGTACTGGGTGATGGCTTGCAATGCATACAGCAGCTCTGCCTGCATTCGGGCTTCCAGGATGAGCAGGTTCACATGGACCTAAGGGAGAAGCAAGAGAGGTTCAGGCAGCCACAGTGTGCTGTGAGCAGTGGTGCAAGCAAGCAGCGACCCAGGCTAGTGAGTCTTTTGGCATGGGACAAAATGCCACCAATTTTTCCAGCACAGGCAGCTGCCCTTTCCCCCTTCTCCCAGTCCTGCAGGCTGTGGTGGCCTCCCAGAGCCCAGCACACTTGGCATTAGCATGCCGGGCTGGTGCTGGCACAGTCCCTGCTACCTACAGCAGCTGCTCCAGTGAGTTACAGCTGGAGCAAGGGCTCACCTGGAGGCATTCACCGATGGGGTAATGGCCTTGGAGATCCCCATGCTGCCAGTGGCCTCTGTGCTCATCACACTACAGGCAGCCCCATGCCACGCTAAGCCCAACTCCTTACAAACAGCCAGTGTCCATTTCCCCCCCACCTGCCTTGGACTGGTTTGGTGGCTCAGAGGTTTCCTGTATATCCCCCGGAGCACCCCAGCCTGCAGCCCCTGCTCACTCACAGCCCCACTGCAGCTGGTCAGAGCCAGGGGCTGGCTGTCCCACCTTTTCACTGTGCTTGAACTGCTTCCAGAACCTGTCAAACATTTCTGAGTTTGTCTTCTCTGGGTAGCAGGTTACAGTTTTAATGTAAACTTTGAGCATTCGCTCCAGGAGCTGATTCACTTCTGCATAGTCGTAGTCATCGTACCTGCAAGGGAGCACAGGGGCGAGTCACAGCCAGCACCGTGTCCCTATGGAGCAACTCATCTGTAGTCTGCCTGGGGCACAGCACAGCTGCCGGGCAGGGGGACACACAGCAGCAGCCACCAGGCACTGAAGCCCTGTCCCCAAAGCACCCTGCCCTGCCCAGAGAAGCTGAGCACCTCTTCCCTGCCTGGCCCAACAACCAGGCAGGCAATTCACTTGTCCCTTTTCCAAGCCCATCTGTAAGACAGCCTGAGTGCCCTACCCTCCTCCTGCCTGGGTCAGCTCAGTTTTCTCCCCTGGACCATGAGATTGGTTTCCCTACCTAATGCCAAACATGCAGTGGATGTAGTTCCAGATGCCCCGCTTGAAGACAGAGGGTTCACAGCCCTGCCGCTTGGCCATGGCACTGCTTTGCAGACCATCAACCATCCGAAACTTCTCATCCAGGAGATGCCCGATGTCAGAGTAGAGCCGGTTGACCAACGAGAAGCCATGGTCTTCCCAGGAGTAATCCTGTTGAGCACAGCAAGAGGCTTTCACAACCACAAAAAGGACCCTGGGGAATATTCCCAGGATGAAGGGCTGGAGACCTTGGGACGCAGCAGAATTCAATAGGTTTGCTCTGGGGGCAGCTCTGCCACAAACTACATCCCTCATCACACAGCTTTTGACCCTTGCCTTTGTGAAGAATGTGAAGAAATCAGCAGCCCTTGGGGACAGAAGTCAGTGGTTAGCTCCCTCTCCCCAACCCTAGTGGGGCAGGTTCCCTCTCAAGAGCTGAATTTCCCTACTCAGGTATTTTGCAAAAGCAGCTGCACCAGATCCGGGCTGCATGGGCACCCCCACAACCACCTGCTCCCCACGAGGGGAGGGGAGAGGGGAGAGGGGAGAGGGGAGAGGGGAGGCAGCAGCCCAGGCTGCCGCCTGCTGAGAGAGCAGGAACCTCACCTGGGCTCTGAATACCTGCGTCTGATCGTCGTCACGCCGGGCAAAGTCCTGGTATCCAAAGTCAGGGTCCTGCATGTAGCATGCAAGATTGGTGGCACCGGTGACTTCCCCGTCAGTATCTGCAAGAGGGGAAAGCCCTGCAGACAGGTCAGAGCAATGCTCAGCTGCCCTGTTCCCAGCTGCAGCAGGCGTTGAAAGCCGGGCTTTGCTGGGCCTCTTTGGGAAGTGCCACTGCCTTCCTCCCCTGCCACCAGCATCCCAGGAGCGCGTCTCCAAACCGTACATCACAGAAAATATAAGTATAGACATGGGGGAGCAAGACCCAGATATGCCATATGAACTCCCATCCTGCATGCCCACCTCTGCTCCCTGCCCCTCACCTTCCTCTCGGTCCTGCTGCAGCAGTCTCGTCTCCTCCCTGCCCTCGGTCTCCACGTGGATCCGCTGCATGCGTTCCCGGAGGGAATCCAGCTCCATGCAGGAGTCCAGAGACTGCACAGACACAGGCTCAGGGGTGAGGGCAGTGCTCCTGGCCGTGCCCCTGTCCCCCCATGGACCCACCCTCGGGGGACCCACCCTCGGGGGCTCACCCGCTTGCGGTTGATGCGCAGCAGCTCCTGACTGCAGCCGTTGCCAGTGGCGACTTCGCAGAAGCACTGGTTTCCAGGTGACAAGGGCTTCAGTGAGCCTCGGCCCCCCAGCCCGTCATCCTGCTCGCAGCCACAGCCAAAGACAAAGCTGGCAAGTGCGTGGCAGTGTGCCAGGAGGACAACGGCATGCACCAGCTCTGCCAGTGACCAGCTCCACTCGCTGATTTTCAGCAGCTTCTGCAGGACACAGATAGACCAGCGATGTGACACAGTCAGGGTGCCGGCACCCCCTGGGGATGCTGCTGTCCCCATCACCACCCTGGTCCTTGGCTGATATACCTCAATGTGCTCCTTGGTGATGAGCCATGGTCGGTGTGCCAGGATCTTGTTGATCTCATTAAGGTTGCGGAGTTTGGGGGGGATGAAGTCAAGCCCACGCAGCCACTGAGGATCACCCCCTGCCCGCAGGAACTGCAGCACGTGCAGATTGACCAGGTACCGGCACTGGTGCCGGGCAGCTGCCTGCAAGAGCAGCACATCAGCATCCCCGCACTGTGCTGGTGGGACAGGCGTCCTGGGACCCCGAGCCCACCTCTCCACCCAACCTCCAGGACATCATGATTTTGGCCTCTGCAGAGAAGCCTGCGGCACAGGCTGTCTGGTGGAGGGAGAGCAGGGAGCCTCACAGGGCTGAGCAGAGCACCCCGTCCCCTCCGGCAGCTCCCAGCAGGGCTCACCATGATGGCAATGTAGTGCCGGCAGTCGAAGGGCAGCGGGCCGTCCATGTGCATCAGGTAGTGCTGCATCTTGAGGAAGCTGTCGAGGTACTGCGGGTGGTAGCCCATCTGCTGGGTCACCGCCTCCAGCCGCCCCCGGCTGGCCAGCACCTTCACAAAGAGGAAGTGGGGGCGCTCAGGGTCGCTGCTGGACATCTTCACTACCTGCAGGGAACACGGTCTGCTTAGCTCTCCCTGGAGCAGCCCTCGCTGCAGCAGCCCACCCCAGCCAAGCCCAGGCTCTGCGAGTGGCTGGGATCCCCTCTCCTGGCTTGGTGCTCCCAGAGGGACACCAACAGGTCAGAAGCCACTGGAGAGAGCTTGTGCTCGGGTCAGGGAGCTAGGCAGAGCACTGCTCAGTGGGGTCACTGCTAGTGGGAGGACAGGCTGCAGGAAGCACAGGTTGGTCTCTGTCTGGGAGAGGGCATTGCCTGGTGAGCAGAAGTAAAGGGCAAACTACGAGTGATGTTTCCTTGCAGCCTTAGAGGCAAATGCAAGGCTGGAGCAGGAGAAACATGACAGATGAAATACCTCCCAGAACAGAGCAGTCCATCAGCCTTACCACCAAGCCCTCCTGCCCAGCACTAGGATGGGGGGAGACCTGTGGAGCCAGCCAAGCTGCTCCCGGGCTCCTGCCCCGGCAAGCCAAGGGGCAAGCGGTGTCCTAGCACCCACCATGCAGTTGGGAGCACACAGAGTGAGACAGCATGGGTGCAGGTCCCACAGCACATGGGTGCATGGCACAGCTGGCACTGGGTGCATCCACCAGTGAAACACAGATAGGCAACTTGGGTAGGGGGTCCATACACCCCCAGCAGTGCCCACCCCAGCCCTGCAGTGGTACCCCAGCTGAGCACAGCCCCGAGCCGCACCATCCCAGTCTCTCCTGAGAGGGGGGTGGGAGCAGAGGGCAGGGATGGGCAAAAGGTGCCTGGGCAGCTGCTGCGCCCCAATGGCCCTGTTGCCACACCTCCCACCCGACAGCGGGGTCTGTACCCGCAGCCTGCCTGCGCCAAGGCACAGGTGCAGCAGGCGCTTACCTTCTCACACAGAAAGTCACAGCTCCCGCTTGCGCGTGGGAGCCCAGGCAGCACCCTCAGGCGCAGAGGGTGCGCCTCTCATCCCGGGCTTGAACCAAAATCTTCCCTGGGAGCAACTGGCCCTGCTGACACCACCACCATCTTCCTCCCACCCGTCTCTCCGGTGCAGTCACCTGAAGGCTGGTGACCAGCGCACAGCGACCACAGTGGCATGGCAGAAAACCAGGAGCACTTCTGCAAACCAGCAAAAACGTGGGGTGTGGAGCAGAGCACCCCGAGGTGAGGGGAGGCAGAGCAGGGCTGAGCCATGCAGCAGCACAGAGCAGTCGCACCCGCAGAGGCAGTGCAGGAAGCAGCTCTGGCTATTTTCTACCATCCTGCACTTCTGACAAACACACCAGTGCTCAGCTGTCAAAGAGATTTACTTGATGCCATTTGGAGCTTCCTCTTCACTTCCTCTGGCCAAAGGGGTCCAAAAAACCCCAAAACTCAAATTAAAATGGGGAGGGATGAAGAGCACCGGCTTCTCTGTCCCACAGGATAAGGTGCAAACCAGAACTGACCTGCAAAAGTCCCTGACAACGTCCCTCTGCTCAGGGAAATGAGTTGCCCTGAGGACACCCACGGGGTTAAAGCCACTGGTCTTCTGGTGGGCAGAGGTGGAGGAGCCAGCAGAGCTTTCACTCCCCCCAGGGGAAGGTGGTCCCCAGCTCAGCCTCCGGGGCCACCAGCTCTCCTCACTCTGCTTGTCCAGGTGATGATGGAGCAAGGGACCATGCAGACATGGGTTGGAAACGGAGGATGAAGGAAGGTGCAGGGCAGCCTGCCACCTCAGCCCTCGTCCCCCAGCTAGGCTTTCCTGCCTGCTCTCCATCGCACCAGCTCAGCCCAAGGTCTCTCCTCTGGCACCACCAGCCACGTCCCCCCCAGCCTTGCCTCCCCAGCCTCTCGCATTGCCCCCAGTGTCCCCTTCCTCCTCCTCCCCTGCCATAACCCTCCTCCCCCTCCCCTGCACCCACTCGCAGCCCTGGGCAGTGGGAGCATCGCCTACCTGCCTCCCTCCCCGGGGCAGCTTTCGTGGGTCCAAGCCCCCTGAATCCCAATAGGCACCCCGACCCCGTACCCACCGCCAACCTCACCCCCTCCCTGCTCGGGCAGGTGCTGCCGGGGGAACGATGCCCCGGTGCTGCCCGGCCAGCCAATCGCCGGGGAGCAGTCTGCATGTAAAACAGGCAGGAGGATGGAGGAGCCCAGCCAGTCCTGTGCTCTGCGACCAGGAGCAAGCCCGGGCAGGGCCGGGAGCCGCGGGAGAGGGGCCGGGAGACCCCCGCCTAGCCCCCCGCCCGGCCGGGAAAGACTCCGCAGTGTGAACACCGCCGCCCCCCGGGGCTCCATCCCTCCGCGAGGTGAGACCGCGGCTCCGCCGGTACCGGTGGCTCCGCCGGTGATGCTCGCTGGGGACGCGACCGCGGCGGGCACCTCTCGCCCGGCCCCCCGCCCCGGTTCTCGAGGGGACGGGCGAAGTGCAGTGCCCGCGGCAGGGGTCCCCACAGCGGTGCCGGGCCCGGTGCCGGCGGCCGGTAACCGGGGCCCCATTGTGCGGGTGGAGGCGGCAGCGCCCCCGGTGCGCGGCGCGGGCAGTGCAGGCGGAGAGAGAAAAACAAGTTTGATTGGCAGTGATGGAGGCACGGCGCCTCCCGCATCCCGCACAAAGGGGACGGGGACGGCGCCGCCGCACCGGCACCGGTACCGGGCCGCCGGCCACCGCATCGGGAGAGCGCGGCCATGCCCGGCCCGCGCGCGGGCGGCGGGAATGCCTTAGCCTGCTGGTGCCGCAGCCGGGCCGGGCCGGTGGGCGGCGAGCAGGGCCGAGCCCGGTGCACCGGTACGGGCTCCGGTGGCGGCGGAGCGGGACCTACCTGCCCCGGCAGCCGCTGGCACCGGCTTCCTCGGGGGTGCTCCACGCTCTGGGGACACACGATCATGGTGAGCCCGTGCCGTGCCGTGCCGTGCGCAGTACCGGTGACCGGCGCCGGTCCTGCCTGCCCCGTCCCGACCGCCGGCAGCGCTGAGCCGGGCACCGCGGCAGCGCGAGCCGCCGGGGGCGTACCCACGGCTCCGCTTCCGCCAATCACCGCCGCGAGGGGGCGAGGCCGCCGGCGCCGCGCCCCCTAATCGGCCGTGAGGGGGCGGAAGCCCGGTGCACCACGTGGGCAGGGGTGGAAAGTTACCCGTTCATCAAGCGCGGAGGCCCCGCCTACCCCGGCAGGGGGCGGGGCCGGATCTGCCCG